>NW_020688627.1:0-12354 GCF_002925995.2 Terrapene triunguis | reverse complement strand
GGCAAGGTTCATCTAGTCTAACCCCTACCAAGATGCAGGACTTTGTGTGTCTAACCCACCCATCTTCTCTCTTCCGGCTGGGATCCCTTGACTGCAGCAGCTCCCCAGATGTCCTAGCTCTTCTCTTTCCCTTACATCCTTCACTTCTCTGGCCATTGGTTTGCTGCATCTCTGTGTCCTCTCTCTATATGCCCTGGCCCAGCAGCTAGTTACCCAGGCTACACTCCCATTGCCATCCGTGGGGGTATCCTGGGCTGTCAGGGCTGCAGGTTTTGGCCCATGGTCAATGCAGGCGCTACGGCTGCTGCACACCTACATGGTGACTCCTGCAGCCCATCGCCAAACTGCGGGGCCATATTCTGCAGAGTGGCCTCCCTGGCTGAGATTCTGAGAGCAGAGACACCCTGGGTTCGAGAAGGAAAATGACCCCACCAGAACACTCTGGAAATGGCTCCCAGAGACGTCTCAGTGACACCCGACTGTGCAGCCCGGGGGTTCTCTGGCAGGAGTTCTCCTGCTTCTTCACTGTCACCGCGGGCAAGAGTCTGGCAGTGGGAATGGAGAGCCTGACAGGGCTTGTGCCCGTGGTGGTGAAGGGCCCAGATTCAATCCCCACCCGTGCCCATGGGGTCTCTGTGTGGCCATGGGTTCCCTTACCCATCACTGCAGGCTGTGCAGGAGGTGGAGAAGAACTTGGCCATGGAGGAGGCAGTGTCTCTGGGTCTGAGCAGCACCGGAGCTGGGGGAGCCGGGCGGGAGCTTCTGGTACGGGAGGTTTCACGTGCGGTCCATGGAGCTGGAGAGGACAGAGCTGGGCCCAGAGTCCTGGGGCAGCTCCTCAGTTAGTTCCTGTAAGACCCAAAGGAGAAGGTCAGATTCAGGCCCCACTGACCCCTGGGCACTTCCCAGACACAGCCAGCAGGATCCTCTGGCAACACAGCTGGGCCCTGTCCTCCCGATTCCTTCCTTCCCTTCCAACTTGGCCCACACCCAGCCTCTCGCAGCTGCCCCTTACCTTTCTACCCCCAGCCTCAGCTTACCCTCCAGTCCCACGATTCCCCACCTGCCCCCAGCGCTTACGGCCAGAATTTCCTCTTGGCGGTGCCCAGACCTCAGCCCCAGGAATCCCTGCTCTCTGCTGTCCCCTCCAGTGCCCTGCCCAGGGGAGCCCCCTCCTTGTCCGAGGTCTCCTGCCCTCCCGCCAGGTCCCCACAGCCGTCTCTCACTCACCGCTGTCTTCTCCACCAGGGCCGCTTTGGAGCAGGGCCATTCCAGGCTGTCCGGCCACCCTTCTGTGCGGTGAAGCACATCGGAGCGGGGGAGTGGAGAGGGCGATGCTTCATAGAGTTTCATAGAGCTTAAGGCCAGAAGGCACCATTGGATCATCTCATCTGACCTCCTGAATGTTCCAGGCCATTAAATTTCACCCACCTACAGTCTGAGTCTCTCACTGTAGGTCATTTTCTCCAGCTCTCAGATCATTTGTGTGACTCTTTTCTGCACCCTCTCCAATGTAACACCATCCTTTAAAACACGGACACCAGAACTGGCTGTCACTATTCCATTATCTCTCTCTCCAATGCTATAGAGAGAGGTAAGATCCCCTCCCTGCTCCTACTCATTACTGCCCTATTTACGCATCTGGGCAAGGGGGACCTGGCCATGGAGGTGGAGGAGGACTTGGCCTTGCCCTCCTCCTCCTCCTCCTCCTCATCCAAGTCATCCTCTTCCGCTTTCTTGTCCATGACCAGGTGCTCCATTCCTATGGCCAGGTCCTCCCCCTCCTCTTCTTCTTCCCCCTGCATCAGCACATCCTCCTCCTCCTCCATTCCTGGGTCATCCTAGTCTATAGCCAGGTCCTCTACCTCCTCTTCTGCCTCTTCTTCTTCCCCCTGCATGGCCACATCCTCCTCCTTCTCCTCTGTGGCCAGGTCCTCTTCCTCCTGCTCTTTCTCCGTGGCCAGGTTCTCCTCGTCCTTTTCCTCCTTCTTGTCCTCTACGGCCAGGTCCTCCCTCTCCTTCTCCGTGGCCAGGTTCTCCTCCTCCTTTTCCTCCTTCTCGTTTTCCTCTCTGGCCAGGTCCTCTTGCTCCTCCTCCTCCATGGCCAGGACCACCTCCTTCTCTTCTTCCCCCTGCATCGCCACATCCTCGTCCTGCTCCATTCCTGGGTCCTCCTAGTCTATAGCCAGGTCCTCTACCTCCTCTTCCGCCTCTTCTTCTTCCCCCTGTATGGCCACATCCTCCTCCTTCTCCTCTGTGGCCAAGTCCTCTTCCTCCTGCTCCTTCTCTGTGGTCAAGTCCTAATCCTCTTCCACTTCTTTTTCCTCCGTAGCCAGTACCTCCTCTTCCTTCTCTTCTTTCTCCGGCATGGCCACATCCTCGTCCTCTTCCATTACCGGGTCCTCTTCCTTCTCCTCCTCCTGGTCCAGGTCTTCCTTGTCCTCCTCTGTGGCCTGGGCCTTCTCCTCTTCCTCCATAGGCAGGTGCTCCTCTTCCTCCTCTTCCTGCTCCATGGCCAGGTCCTTCTCTTCTTCCTTTTGCTCCATGAGCAGATGTTCCTACAACAGGGCAACGTCCTTCTCTTCCTCTTCCTTTACCTTCTTCTTCCTCCTCCTTCTCTGTGGTCAAGTCCTCTTCCGCTTCTATGGAGAGCTCCTCCTCCTCCTCTTCTGCTGACAAGTTCTCCTCCTCCTCTGCAGACACGTTCTCCTCCCCCTCCTCCTCCTCTTCTTCCTCTTCTGCAGATAGGTTCTCCTCCTCCTCCTTCTCCACTGTGTCCAGGTCTTCCTCCTCCTCTGTGGTCATGTCCTCCTCCTCTTTTATGGCTAAGTCCTCCACCTCCTCCTCTTTTTCTGTGGTCAGGACTTCCTCTTCCTGCTTCTCCTCCTCCTCTGTCTCTAGGTCTTCCTCCTCTTCCTCTCCTTCTGTGGCCAGATCTTCATCCTTCTCTGCCTTTTCCTCAGGGGCAAGGTCCTTCTTCTCTGACTGGTCCGTGGGGGTCTCTGCGTCAGAGAGACAAGGGCAGAGGGTGACTCTTGCTGGGGAGGGGGGAAGAGGAAGGACAGGGGTGTGAAGGGATGGGAAGAGAAGATTTAATGTTTCCCCCTCCCATGTAAGCACCCAAAGGCAGAGAGATTCCCCACACTGCCCCTCCCACAGACCTCTCAGCCCCAGGTCCTCATGGCAGAGAGATCCCCACGCTGCCACTCCCAGAGACCCTCAGCCCTATGGCTCCATGACAGATGGGGCCCTTCACTGTCCCATCCTTCCTGGGAGTTGCCCCAAAGCATCAGGGACCCACTTCCCAGCAGCTCCCCCCATGACCCACTGCAGGGGCTGGCTCTGTGACTCCCGCTGACGTCATTGGGCTCACGTGGCTCAGGCCAGACCCCTGGGCTGGGATCCCCCCAATGACTCTGACAGAGTGACTGGGTGTTAATGGCCCCTTGCTCCTCCCCATGCCCAGGGGGTCTCCTCACGTGCAGTGGAGGAGCACTCGGCCTCCGTGTTGCAGGGAGCCTCCAGGGAGCGGCTGCTCTCCCCTCCGGCACCAGTTGAGCTGCTGGGGCAGCAATCCCCCAGCTCCTGCCCTGGGGATGCCTCCTGCTGGCCCACACAGCTGGGCTGAGGGCTGACCTTCCAGCAGAAGCAAACCCAGAGCTGCCTTGCCTGGCTCCTCCCGTGGGCTGTGTCCTGCCTCCCCAGACTGAACTTGGGCCACCTCCATCTCGGCCTGGATGTCGTCCCTCTCCGCTCGGCACCAGCCCTGGGAGCTGGTTTCCTCCTGGTGAGCAAGGCCGAGCAGGTCCATCTCCTGGGGTGGCCGGGAGCTGCTTCCCATGCCATGGGGATGGACGGGCAGCTCTCTGTCTGGGGACACTGGCAGCTGCCCCCTCTGGCTCCAGGGCCACCTGCGGAGCCTTTCTCCTGAGAATCCTCCTCAGCACGTCCATCCTGGAACTGAGCAGGGAGCAGCCGTGAGTCTGGGGCAACGCAGCCCCTCGCCAATGGGCCTGTCTGCCCCCCAGCTGGGGCGACTCCCTCTCCTACCCCTGCCCTCCGGGGGCACCTGGACCGGGCTCTGCACACACTGGCAGGGCTCACTCTGCAGGCTGCTCCCGAAGCTTCCCCGATGTTGGGACCCCCAGGGAATCTCATCCCTTAGAGCAATGGGGTCAGTGACAGAGACCTGCAGTCAGTCTGGACAGGCATCATCTTCCTGTAGCCCCAGGCCACACCCCCTCCCCGGCCTGAGAAGGCAGAGAACCCAGGTGTCCAGGCTTCACTCCTGAGCCAAGGGCAACAGCAGACAGGTGCCCCCGTTCCTCAATCCCAGCTCAGCAGCTACCAGATCGGGGACACCCCGACATCAGCCCCCCACTCCTACCCCCGCTCTGCGCAGCAGACAGTGGGCAGGCAGCTTGGTGGGGGCGGCTCCATGGGGGCGGGGGCCAGGAGGAGGGAGCAGCAGTGGAGCAGCGTGGTGGGGGGAGGGGCACCTGTATTATTATTATTTGCACTGTAAAAAAACCGATAGTGCAATCTAGAAATTGAAGCATGAAGGGGCATACAAATGTTTAGCATAACTGGCACATAAATTCCTTGCAACGCCGGCTACACTAGTGCCATGCAAATGCCTGTTCTCACTGTCAGGTGATATTGTCAATAACAAGTGGGCAGCATTATCTCCTGGAAATGTAAACAAACTTGTTGGTCCTGAACAAGAAGTAGGACTGAGTGGACTCGTGGGCGCTAAAGTTTTACATTGGTTTGTTTACGAGTGCAGTTATGTTTAAAAAAATGTCTACATTTGTAAGTTGCACTTTCACTATAAAGAGATTGCACTGAGGTACTTGTATGAGGTGAATTGAAAAATACAATTTCTTTTATCTTTTTTACGGTGTAAATATTTGTAATCAAAAATAATAATATATGTTGAGCACTGTACACTTTGTATTCTGTTTCAGAGGGGTAGCCGTGTTAGTCTGTATCAGCAAAAACAACAAGGAGTCCTTGTGGCACCTTAGAGACTAACAAATTTATTTGGGTTTTAGCCCACGGAAGCTTATTCCAAATAAATGTGTTAGTCTCTAAGGTGCCACAAGGAGTCCTCGTTGTTTTTGTATTCTCTGTTGTAACTGAAATCAATATATTTTAAACTATAAAAAAATCCATAAAAATATGGATAATACATTTAAATTACAATTGACAGCCCTAGTTATTGGCTTTGGATGGAGCCTAACAGGAAATCAGTAGGAGTTCTTTCCCAAACACCCACCCACTGTCCTTCTGAGCTCAGAGGGTTTAACGTTCATTGTCTGATCCGGACTCACTACTGCCAGGAGTTTGAGAAGTGCCTATCCCTTCACTGGACAGACGGGGAAACTGAGGTACAGAGACGGGAAGTGACCTGCCCAGGGCCCCACAGCAGGGCAGTGGCAGAGCCAGAAAGAGAAGCCAAAGCCCTGCAACCCCTGTCCTGAGGCCTGGCTCAAGCCTTCGCCCTGTTGCCTGCTGCTCAGTGGAGCTTCTTCCCTCAGGGGGATGGAACCTGGGTCCTTAGAATCACTGAATATTAGGGTTGGAAGGGACCTAAATCATCCCAGCCAGGACTTTGTCAAGCCGGGCCTTAAAAACCTCTAAGGAAGGAGATTCCACCACCTCCCTAGGGAACCCATTCCAGTGCTTCACCGCCCTCCTAGTGAAATAGTGTTTCCTAATATCCAACTGAGACCTCCCACACTGCAACTTGAGACCATTGCTTCTTGTTCTGTCATCTACCACCACTGAGAACAGCCGAGCTCCATCCTCTTTGGAACCCCCCTTCAGGTAGTTGAAGGCTGCTATCAAATCCCCCCTCACTTTTCTCCTCTGCAGACTAAATAAGCCCAATTCCCTCAGCCTCTCCTCATAAGTCATGTGCCCCGACCCCTAATCATTTTCATTGCCCTCCGCTGGGCTCTCTCCAATTTGTCCACATCCCTTCTGTAGTGGGGGGGGGGGGGAAACTGGATGCAATACTCCAGATGTGGCCTCACCAACATTGAATAGAGGGGAATGATCACGTCCCTCAATGTGCTGGCAATGCTCCTACTAATGCAGCCCAATATGCCGTTAGCCTTCTTGGCAACAAGGGCACACTGCTGACTCATATCCAGCTTCTCGTCCACTGTAATCCCCAGGTCCTTTTCTGCAGAACTGCTGCTTAGCCAGTCGGTCCCCAGCCTGTAGCGGTGCATGGGATTCTTCCGTCCGAAGTGCAGGACTCTCTTCGCACCTGCTGACTCCACCCCAAGGGGCCCCTCCTAGCGCCTGAGTCACAAGGGCTGCTGTGCCCTGGGGAAGTGTTTAGAACCCAATAACAGACTAGGATCGTCGTCCAGGCACAAGGGGTACAAATCTATCACAATCCTCCCAGTAACAACACAACAAGTGAGGGAGCTTATTGGGCTGAGAGAAGAAAGGCCTGGGACTAAGGAAAGAACAGGAGCATCTAGAGTAATAACCCAGCAACAATAACAGCATTTACAAGGGGCCCGACCCCCCCACAACCAGCTCCCTCCTAGGCCCTGCGCAGCAGAATGGGAGTTGAGTATCAGTTCTCTAGGGGCTGATGCCGCCCTGTACTCCTTGGCCGGCTTGAAATTCATAAGGAAAACAAGCAAACGTGGGGATTCTTACCAGGTCTTCGGTCTCAGTGTCAATGGGCACCTCCCAGGCTGTGCTGCGTCTCCCTCCGCTCCTCTCCACCAACAGCCAACAACCGAATGTAAACCGAGCCCTTTGTCTCCGAGCGCTGGCTTCTGATTGGCTCTGGTGGTCGTTCCCCGCGTGTTCCGTCTCCGCCCGGCATTCCGGGCATTCTGGGAAGCGGGATCCTGAGCTCCACAGCCATTGCAGTGGTGGATTAACACACAGGGGGCCCATGCCCAGGGGCCTCAGGCAACTTGGGGGGGCCCTGGGAAAATCTCATGATGCTCGGGCAGGATGATTTCGCTGCTGATTTTCCCCACAGAAATGTTTGTAATCAAAATCACTATATATATGGGGTTTCTACTGGAAGTTAACTTGACTGCGTTCGATTATATAAAATGGGAATGTAATCAGGGTAGAGTATTATAAAAAAATAATTAGAGCAGTGCAAGGGATATTAGGCAAAAAAGAATTTGCGTGTGTAAATATTTGTGTGTAATTATGTAAGGTTTTAAGGACCTAAACCACACTCATGGTTTGTAAAATCCTGTTTGTAGGTTTGAGATAAATTAGGTTTGTTTTGTTCTGTTTTTAAATAAAAAAATAATGGCACTAAAACTCCATTTCAATCTCACATCCAAAGTTCCCTGCTGCAGCTCCGCAGGCTGGAGCCTGCACCTCCCGTGACAGGCAGGGGCTGGTGCAGAGCGTGGCAGGGCAGGGAGACGACATCTCCCATAACGGCTGGGCCCTTTCACAGCAAGGACGGCACCTCCCCGCGGTAGCATGGACCCCACCTACTCCTCCTGCTTTCTCCTGACAACAGCACCACCCTTCCCGGCACCAACTCATGGCAACTTCTGCTTCCGGACTCGCTCCAGAAATGGGAAGTCTGGGCCGAGCCTTGCAGTGGCTGACAGGAGATGGAGGCAGGAGACACCACATTTCCCATGGTGTCATGGGGCCCGGCGTGGCTGAGGGGAGATAGAGCCCCAGTGAGACGCTACATCAATATCTTCATCAACGATGTAGATCATGACATAGAGAGTGCACTTATAAAGCTTGTGGACGATACCAAGCTGGGAGGGGTTGCAAGTGCTTTGGAGGATAAGATTAAACTTCAAAATGATCTGGACAAACTGGAGAAATGGTCTGAAGTAAACAGGATGGAATTCAATAAGGACAAATGCAAAGTGCTCCACTTAGGAAGGAACAATCAGTTTCACACATACAGAATGGGAAATGACTGCCTAGGAAGGAGTACTGCGGAAAGGGATCTCGGGGGGTCATAGTGGATCACAAGCTAAATATGAGTTAACAGTGTAACGCTGTTGCAAAAAAAGCAAACATCAGTTTGGGATGTATTAGCAGGAGTGTTGTAAGCAAGACACAAGAAGTAATGCTTCCACTCTACTCCGCGCTGATTACGTGTCAACTGGAGCATTGTATCCAGTTCTGGGCGCCACATTGCAGGAAAGATGTGGACAAATTGGCGAAAGTCCAGAGAAGAGCAACAAAAATGATTAAAGGTCTAGAAAACATGAGTTTTGAGGGAAGATTGAAAAAACTGGGTTTGTTTAGTCTGGAGAAGAGAAGACTGAGAGGCGACATAACAACAGTTTTCAAGTACCTAAAAGGTTGTTACAAGGAGGGGGGAGAAAAATTGTTCTTCTTAACCTCTGAGGATAGGACAAGAAGCAAGGGGCGTAAACTGCAGCAAGGGAGGTTTAGGTTGGACATTAGGAAAAACTTCCTGTCAGGATGGTTAAGCTCTGAAATAAATTGCCTAAGGAGGTTGTGGAATCTCCATCCTTGGGGAGTTTGAAGAACGGGTTGGACAAACACCTGTCAGGGCTGGTCTAGATAATACTTCGTCCTGCCTTGAGTGCAGGGGACTGGACTAGAGACCTCTCGAGGTCCCTTCCAGTTCTACGATTCTATCTCCCAGCATGCATTGCTTCAATCTTCTCTCCCCTCCCACCCTGCTTCTCCTTGCAGGGGCAGCCTCAATCCCGTGACTGAGTTTGTGGCCCCAGGATTCCCCTCCCCTCCTCGGAGCAGGCCCCCCAGGCTCCATAGGGTTTGCAGGTGGGGAGCCCCCCCAGGGTTGGGGTCGGGCTCAGGGTCCAGGGCAGGTTTGGCAGGTGAAGGGACCTGGGGGGTGTTGCCTGGGGGGGGTTGGAGAACAGCAGCGAAGGGGAAGTTGGACACTTGCAGAATACCAGGGAGACAAGGCAGGTGAGGTGATACCTGTTACTGGACCAGCTTTGGAGCCACACAGGGTCTTCTTCACGTCGGGGAAAGGTGCTCAGAGCGTCACACGTACATACAAGGTGGAGCGCTCAGCCCTGAGTCCCAGCTATTCCCTACTTCCTGGAACAGAGGGGGCCTGTCCCCACTGGCCTATAAACAGCCCCACTGTGTAACCCAGAGGTGGCTGCATCTTAGCACCAAGACACCAGCGGTCACTGCTCCAGTGGAGATGGTACACACAGGCCACTGCCCCACGTGGCTACCAGAGGTCACAGACTGGGCACTGGTTGGAGGGATACATGCAGGGCACTGCCGCACCTGGCCACCAGGGGTCACTGCTGCAATGGTGGTGGTAGGGGAATGAAACAGGCCACTGCCTGAAGTGGCCACTACCACAATGGTGTGTGTGGGGGAGGGAGATACCAATAGGGCACTGCCATACCAGGCCACCACCAGGAGGTCACTGCTCCAATCACTAGAGATACACATCGGGTAGTGCCCCAACTGGCCAACAGGGGGAACTGTGTCAGACAGACAGAGAGAGAGAGGGAGGGGTGTGTGTGTGTGTGCAGAGAAGAGGAAATCAAAGGCCACTGCCTCACTTAGCCCCCAGGGGTCACTACCCAAATAGGGGACACACACACACACAGAGGGCACTGCCCCAGCTGGCCAGCAGGGGTCACTGCCCCAGTTGGGGGATACACAGAGGGTACTGCCCCACGGGGATGCAGGGATCAGTGCCTGCCATACCTGGCACAGAGGGTGAGGGTGGGCTACACACAGGGCACTGCCCCACGTGGCCACCAGGGCACATCCCTAGTGGGGAGTGACGCACACCAGGAGCAGGGCTCACGGCCACAACGGGGTTGGAAGATATCCAGGCACTGCCTGACACCCAGGCCCCTGCCCCCTTGGGGGAGGTGAAGAACATACCTAGGGCACCGACTCCTCTGGCTACCAGTGGTCACTGCCCCAGTGCAAGGGCTGGGGTGTGTAAATACACACAGGGGACGGCCCCGCCTGGGCAACACGCGTCACCGAGATGAGTGTGGGATACGCAGAGGGCACTGCCCCAATGGCTGATATACATACAGGGCCCTGCCTCACTCAGCCACCAACCGTCACAGGCGCAATGGTAGTGGTGGGGTCACATAGGCAACTGCCATCAGTGGCCACCAGGGGTCGCTGCAGCAACAATAGGGGGAATACATGCCAGGCATTGTCGCACCTGGCCACCAGGGGTCACTGCTCCAACAAGAAGGCACTGACAGGGCACTCCCGTGCCTGGCCAGCAGGGATCACTATCACAGTGTTGGGGGGGAGATACACATAGGGCACTATCCCACCTGGGCAGCAGGGGGCACTGCACCCTGACACCTACTCACACATACCCCCGGTGAGCAGGTGGGTGCCTGGGTCTTGGGCCTGGTCTACACTAACCCCCCACTTCGAACTAAGGTACGCAAATTCAGCTACGGAATTCGAAGTACCTTAGTCCGAACTTACCGCGGGTCCAGACGCGGCAGGCAGGCTCCCCCGTCGATGCTGCGTACTCCTCTCGCTGAGCTGGAGTACCGGCGTCGACGGCGAGCACTTCCGAGATCGATCCGGGATCGATTTATCGCGTCTAGACAAGTAGTAGCTGGTTCAGCAGCCGTAAGCCCCACGCTTGTCTCTGCCCGAGCTCTTCAGGAGCACATTACGCCCAGGTGTACGCACTGGATGTAGGCACCAGTGTAACGCTACAGAGCCACACGCTGCTGAGTGCTGCCTGCGAGAGACGGGGCGGAGTCAGACGGGGGCAGCAGATGACAGGGCCAGCCCCCACTGTATGCCACACACCCCCCTTCATCCATCTGCCTGCCTCACACACTCATCGATCTCCACATCATCCCGCTGTCCCTCCGATTGTCCATGCACTGCCCAGCACAAGGAGGAGTGGACAGGGCCCGATTAACCTTTTGTAGGGCCAGCGCCAAACAGATTTGTGGGCTCCCATGGGGAATGGGGCATGGCACGAGGGGGGTTGATCCCCAGAGTGAGGGCCTGGCCAGGGGCAAGGCGTGGGGGGAGAGGGAAGGTACAGCCACGGTCCACGCAGCCCCGCCAGAGGCCACTGGCTCACCCAGCCCTGCGCTGCCAGCGTGCTCTGCCATACTATTACCCATTACCCCCACCCCCTTATGCCTGGCAACTCCCATGCCCAGTGCCCCTCTGGCCCGCAGAGCCCTATAACCAGCACCCCCCACTGCCTAGTGCCCCTCTCACAGCCCCCTCACAACTGCCCAGCACTCCATATTCCTGAGGGAATTCACTACCAAATCATTAAAAATTCTGTGCACTATTTTAAAATTCTGCAAATTTTATTTGTCAATAAATAAACGTGGAAGCTGCAGCCTGGCAGGGGGAGCCCAGGCCACTGGCTGCATGGAGGTGGGAGATCACCCTGCAGCCTCCCGCCTCCCTTCCCAGGACAGGGACTCGACAGTGAGGCTGCACCCGACCCTGACACATTGTAAGGGATGGGCCTGCCCCAGGAACACCTTTGGGCACTGCCACCCCCCATTCCCTTCTCTTTCCCAACCCATGCACCAGGTGTGGGAGGCAGGCTCAGCCCAGCAGGATCCAAGTGTGGAGGGGTTCAGTGTGGGGGATCCAGGTGGGGCTAACAGGGTTCTGGGTGGAGCAGTCGGGGTGCAGGTGGCTCAGTGGGGGATCTGGATGCACAGGGGCTCGTTGGGGGTTGATGGGGCAGTGGGACTCTGTAGAGGGGTCCAGGTGAAGGTGCTTGGGGCTCAGCAGGGGGTGTCTAGGTGTGGGGAGCTCAGCGGGAGGGCGGGTGCAGGGGAGGTGGGGCTCATTGGGGTGGGGGTCCAAGTGCAGCTGGCTGGGGCTCTGTGGGGTGGGTGGTACAGATGCAGGGGAGGTGGGGCTAGTCAGGGGGAGGGTTCGATGGGGCTGCTTAACGGGCGAGCCTCAGCTGCTGCCAAGAGGATGCTGCATGCCGGGCTCCCGGTTTTCCCCTGCCCCCGCATCCCCCATTCCCTTCTCTTTCCCAACCCATGCCCCTTCCCCACTGCCCATCTCCTCCCCATACCACCCCCTTCCTTCCCTACTGCTTATTTCCCCCAGCCCCCCCTGCCCTGCCCCAGCACATGCACTCCCTGCTGTACAGAGAACAGGATGGCCCCTCCCAGCACACAGACGGAGAGCACCACCGGCACTAGGACCCAAAAGGCTGCGTCCAGCTGCAAAGTCAGAAGAACTGAACAGTCCCCTCTTTCCGCCGGGCAGTTCTGTGGTGACTCCCCAGACCCAGCTCCTACAGCCAATCCATCAGCACTGAACAAATACTGCAAGACTAATATCTCACAGGCCCGATTGCAGCAGAGAGCCTCTAAGCCTCAC
>NW_020688626.1:0-21829 GCF_002925995.2 Terrapene triunguis | reverse complement strand
TTAGTTTTACCATCCTGCAAGTAACTGTTTGAAACAGCAATTAAACATGATTCCAATAGACTGAATGGGTTTGTAATTGTGGTGTTATTGGAGAATATTAATGTTAGCATCCTGGCTTAATTATAGATTTTCAATCTGTTTCCAATCTGTTTGTTTTCAATCTAAGTTTGCAATCTGTTTAAATTATTCCAAAGGAAAACTGGATTTTCAATTGAAAACATTTTCCTGGCAAGTATTTGCTATCCATAAAAACAACATATGTATAGGAAAAATCAAAACAATTTTTTTTTTCAAAAAATTCAGTGATTTTTTTCCAGATTTCAGCAGCTCTTAACAGAAATTGTTTGGTTCTCGATGCACAAAACCAAAAAATGTTTTGGTTTCCACAATTTCTGTAAAAATTGGAAATTTTCTGCTAAGAAGAAAATGAGCTCTAGATGTTTTATTAAATAATTGTAAAAGTCTTAGAGTTTCAATGTAATTCATAGTTCTATTATTACATTTCCTCCAGTATATTAAAACCCAAACATATTAACTGAAATAGTAAACTTACAGTGTTGGTCTTTGGGGAATGTTTCCCAGCCTGAGAAGCAATTCACAGTCCACTGCCAGGATTCTCAGTCATTGTCTGTCTCTATATCTCTCAATAATGCCCCCACCACTGTGTTATCCAGCAGCTGTTTCCCTGCTTCTTCACCATATTCCCTCAGAGGCTGGGTCTCTGCAGCTCCTGACAGACAGGGACCCACTCCACAGACGACCACTCCCTGCTCCCCTCCTGGGGCAGGCTTGGTTGAGAGGTGAAGGACTAAATAGGATGGGGGATTGAAAGCCCCTCCGAACTCCAGAGCTGATCCTGGGTTGTGTGGGATTCAGATTTGATCACAGCCCAGGATGTACCTGCCCTGGGGTTAAATAGCTGAATCCGGTCTCTAGGGCAGTGAGCCCAGCTCTGATCTCACCTCAGGAAGAAACCACCCTGATAACCAGCCCTAACCAAATCTAACCCCCCCAGAGGAGGAAATGACCCACCCTGAATCTCATATGATGACAACATCCCTGGAAGGACTCTTGGCCAGAAACAAGGCAGGGCTGAATGACAAGTGGCATCCCAAGGAGATAGCAAAATAAAATATGTATTTGAAGCACAGACATATGACCTACAATAGCTCAGAGCCCAGTGGCATCAGAGCCCCAGCTGGCCTGGAATAGCCTGTTCCTTCATTAATGCCACATAAACAGCTCTCGGAGAGCAGAGATGTTTTTCTCCTGCATTTCATCAGTAGCTCTTGGGATGCAGCCACCAGAGGAACCTACAGCTCAGGCTGCCCTGGCTGTTTGATGTTGGTCACTAAGAAGCAGCTAGAGGCAAACACTAAAAGCTCCTAGCTACGTCCTAAACTGGTGTAAATTGATACAGTTCCATTGAGTTCTGAGTAGTTAGGGCTGTTTATGCCAAGTGGAGATGTGACCCTTTGATTTCCACAGAACTACTTTGATTTACACTAGCTGTGGATGAGATGCCTATAGACTATATAGTTTTCACCAGCTGGGGAATTAGGCCTCATTAACTCCACTGGAGCTACTGATGATTTACACCAGCTGGCGATCTGGCCCATTCTTCAGTTTCAAATACATATTCTTTGCCTGTGAATCTGAAGAGGAGACAAAAGTTCCTAACCAGTCTGCACATTCTTAACTCTTTGCCTCATGGGATTAATTTCAAGAATGGAACTTTTAATGGCTAAGGAGCATTTCTTTCCCACTGGGGAGAGAACTTTGGAGGAATTCAGTGTTGCTTTGATTTTCTGTATCTGATTTTCAATTTCTATTTGGATGAATGGACCCACTTCTTTCTTTCTTTCTTTCTTTCTCAGCAATTATATGTTTTCTTCCTGCAGATATCACTAAAATAAAAGACTCATTAGACTGCAGGTGCAATGCTATATGGCATCTTAAAAATGTTTATTTCACACTGATTGTAGGTATGACAGAGAGACTGAACAATTACGAAGGGTTAGATCCTCATCTGGTGTAAATCAATTGTAGCTCCATTGCAGTTAAGGGGGTCAAATACACGCACCATCCCCACACAAACCTTGCGTAAATCTGCCATAATGCAGTTAGAGTCAATGAGACCAGATCTCTGGATGCTGTAAATTAGCATAGTGGTATGGAGCTATTCCAGTTGATGTGATGTCAGTATCTGCACCATGAAGCCTAGTTTTATGTTTGTTCCATTATATGAGATTCTCATTGCTTAGAACCTCTATCTCATTTTAATAAACATAAAATATTCTAAAATCTCAAGATTATAGTTCATAGACAGAAATCTGTGAGATGTGATCCCTGCTGGTAAATTGGCTGATAAATATAGATGTAAGCAGAGTCAGGATGAGCTCTACCCTGATATCTGGTGGCGAATTATGGCGAGTGTGGAAAAGAACTCCAGTGGCTGATCTTGTTTGCATAGGCACACCCACTCGCCTGGCATGAAACAACAGCAACTGAAAGTGGTTATTTTGGCTGGTGTGGGATCCCCAGTTTCTCTGTTATTGGGGCAGGAAGAATAAAGTTTTGTTACCCTGATTCTGTGAATCAACGCCAGTGGAACTGTTGTATGACAGAAGGACTGAGTGAGTCCTTCACCATTATCTAAGTAGCACTTGCTTGACAAGGGGCAGGGGTTACAAAACCCAGTGAATAGAAAGAGGATGGGGATAGGTATTTGTACCTGATAGTATAGTCCCCCTCTGAGGGCTTGAAACACCAATTGCATCACCTCTTCTCTCCACTGTTGAATGTCAGAGCTAACTTTGATTCCATTAGGAGTCTAGTTACAGGCTGCTGAGCTGAATTCACTTTGGGTCAATGGTGTACCAGCATTGGGGCTTCCCTACTTTGAGCTGAAATTGTTAAGAGCTGAAATCACAAAAGAGCTAAAGTTATTAAGAGCTGACATCACTGAGTGCTGTGTTAACTAGTGGGGGAGCCTGAAGCTATATTGCTAAGCAGCTGGTGGAGCAATTTGTGGGGATGACTGGAGGAGCAGTGAGCGGCGCGGAGCCTTGCGGGGCCGGTTGGAGCGGCCCAAGGAACGGTGAGCGGAGCTGTTTGTGGGGACGGCTGCAGTGGCTCGTAGAGCGGAGCAGTTCGTGGGACGGCAGGAAATGGACTGGCTCATGGTGAAGGCTGTGGCAGAACCCCATGGAGAGACGGCCGGCCGGCCTCGGATCATGTAAGGTGCCCCTTAACCTGCGTGCCCTCCTTTTACTCTGGGGCTGCACTGACCAGGGACAGAGACTTTGGGGTTTGTTGGACATTTGAGACTTTGGGTGGTTGCTGGACCCAAGAGACTTTGGGGGTGTTGGACTTTGGGGACTCTGGGTGATTTTTGGGTTGCTGGATTCAAGAACCAAAGGGAAGGGACACAGCCCAATTTGCTGGGGTGAGTTTTTTGCTCATGGTTGGTGTTATGAATCCTGTTTGTGGTGTTTTTCCAATTTAATGCTGATGTTGTTTACCTCATGTTATTAAACATTTTCTGCTACACTTAGACTCCGTGCTTGCAAGAGGGGAAGTATTGCCTCTTAGAGGCACCCAGGGGGTGGTATGTAATTGTCCCAGGTTACTGGGTGGGGGCTCGAGCCGGTTTTGCATTGCATTATTGAAACGGAACCCCTAGATACAGAACCCGGCCCTTGTTGCTGCCAACTTAGATGGGCAGAAGGGTTACATATAGACACTAGGTTTGGGGCCCCTAGGTAAAATGACAGTGATGGTGAGGGATCAGAGACCGGGAAAATGCCCAGTTTGAGACACCCAGCCAGAGGAAGGACCTACTCCAGCAGGAGGAGGGCCACCTTAGAGGCATCCCAGGAGAGAGTGGGGAGAAGTGATGCCACGTCTGTAAAAAACTGGGTTCTATCTTCCAGCATTGTCCCATCTGTCCCCCAGTGGTGAGAGCAATCCTGGAGCGGCAGCCTGCCCCTCAACCTTATGTAGTTATCTTTGTGACTGGTTCAGGGTCTCTGCACATTCAGGCAGATGTAGCTGCATCAGTCAAACCCAAAGCAGTTTCCCCTCCCAGAGCTATTGTCTCAAGCTTTCTGTAGATTCTGGGAGGTGTGGTTAACATAGAGGTCATTGGGTGGTATTTAATGACCCTTGATAAACAGAAGGTCTGATTGTCTAATCGTCTGGTTGGGAATCCCAATATGTAGAATGATGATGCACTGAGGGCAAGGGAAAACTTTAAACAATTTTATTAGAACATTCAGTAAAGATACAAACACTCCAAATTACATAAAAAGACAGCAGTAACGTGAAATTAAGCTGATATTTTGTATCATCTCTTACATAGAATCACACCCTTTCTTGGGGTTCTGGTGGTCAGAGAGAAAAAGGATGTGAAAGGGTGTGAAAGGATCATCCAATGTTTCGGGAAATCTTAGAGGAGTTATTCCTTCACCCTCCCACTTCCCTGGTCCTTCTTGTGTGAACAGAGAACAACAATATCCGAAGTCTGAAGATGCAAACAATTCGATGTCTATTGGAGTCAACTTCCAGCAAGCTTAAATCCAAGTTCCTTTTTTCCAAATCCCAACTTACTTCCTGTTTGCGCCTAATTTATATAGTAATATTCTCAGCTATACCTTAACCAATCATTTTACTGAAATCTATCTAACCAATCCTAACATAATTCTCTAACCAATTATATCCCACTACCTGAATTAGAAATGAGGGTTTCACAACCACAACTATTGAGAAGTGATTTCTTGCCAGACAGGATGCTATCAAACTAATCATAAGGTTAGAAGGGACCTCAGGAGGTCATCTAGTCCAACCCACTGCTCAAAGCAGGACCAATCACCAGACAGATTTTTACCCCAACTCCCTAAGTGGTCTTTTCAAGGCTTGAACTCAACCCTGGATTTAGCAAGCCAGTGTGCAAACCACTGAGCTATCCCTCCCCTCACCTTTAACCATCTTTATCTGGTGGTGATGGGCATTATCAAGAAAGGATTGTATTCCTAACAGCCCAATAACACCTTATTTCAATGTGACTAGTTTGGAATGTGAGGATGTGACTGTACCTTCCCAGCTTATGGCTGCCCCTGCTGCTTAGCCAAAGGCCTTAGCCTAAGAACCAGGCCTCAGACTATTCTAGTGAGTGAAGGCCCATATACAGGCAGACTGTGATTTTGATTCTTTGTTTTATACCCCTGTAACTAGCTAAGTGATAAAAATACTCCAAAGTTCTTAAAGTATAGGCCTTTACAGACAGGCCTGAATATCTATATCCTAACAGGAACTAACTTGGCACTGTCAAGACCTTTGTTGGTTTCCTTCATCCTCCAGGGACTTATTCTGTAACTTTGGTCAAATCATTTAATCCCTTTCTTCCTCAATTCCCCTTCTGTATAACAGGGACAATGGCATTTGTCTACTACACAAGGGTGTTGTGAGGACTAAGGGTTGTGAGGAGCTCAGATACTCTGTTATGGAGCCATATAAGTACATAAAATTGAATGACTGAAAATCTTGACCAATAATTCTATCTCATAGAGCAGAGGTGAGCAAACTATGGCCTGCGAGCCACATCTGGGACCGTCCTGCCTGGCCCTTGAGCTCCCAGCTGGGGAGGCTAGCCCCCAGCCCCTCCCCTGCTGTCCCCCCTCCCCCGCAGCCACACCACTGCATGGGTAGCGTGGTTTGTGCCCGCCCACCTCCCAAGCTTTCCAATAAGCCTGTCCTGCCACTCTGAGCAGCATGGAAAGGGGAAGAGGAGGGGGGGGAGGGGGTTGGGTAAAGGGCAGGAGGTCCCACGGGGCACTCAGGGGACAGGGTCTGGTTGGATGGGGTGGAGGTTCTGGGGGGGGACAGTCAGGAGACAGTGAGCATGGGGGTTGAATAGGGGGTGGGGTCTGGGAGTGGGCAGTCAGGAGACAAGGAGCAGGGGGTGTTGGATGGGGGACTTCTGAGGGGGGCAAGGAGCAGGGGGTGGGAAGTGGGAGGGGGCCAGGCTGCTTGGGGAGGCACAGGTTTCCCTACCCAGCCCTCCATACCGGTTCACAACCCCAGTGTGGCTCTTGGGCCAAAAAGTTTGTCCACCCCTGTCATAAAGCCTTTCATGTCAGTCTTCTCCTGAAATTAAAATAAATATAATTTCAGATTGAAGGTTTGGATTCTCAAAGCTGCCTAAGGGATTAAACATGCCTAAATCCCATGAAAATTAATGGGATTTGAGCATCCAGATACCTAGGAAAGCTTGGAAGTATTTAGAAAGGCAAAACACAGAATTGGCCTGCAACACAAATCTGTTAGAAGTTTGCTTTCCTCCTTGAGCACAGGAACCTTCCCATTAATCTCTTGATGGCACTTTTCATCTCAGTGTTCCTCAGGATGTAGATCATTGGGTTCAGCATTGGAATGACCACTGTGTACAGCACAGACACTGCCTTGTCCACTGTCAATTTCTGGAAAGGCCGGTCATAGATGAAGACACAAGGCCCAAAATGCAAACTCACCACTGTGATCTGAGCTGCGCAGGTGGACAGGGCTTTGTGTTTCCCTTCCATGACATGTGTCCTTATCTTGACCAGGATGATGGTGTAGGATATGAGCAATGCGATGAAGGCTCATGTGGTGACCAGCCCATTGTTGGAGACCATCAGCAACTCCATCACGTACGTGTCTGTGCAGGCCAGTTTGATGACTTGGGGGGACATCGCAGTAGAAACTATCTAGTGTGTTGGGTCCACAGAAGGACAGTTGGATGATCAGTGCAAGCTGGAAAATGGAATGGACAAAGCCACCCAGCCATGCCCCTGCCACCAGCCCCATGCACATACTTCTGTTCATGATAGACAGGTAGTGCAATGGCTTATAGATGGCCAATACCGATCAGCTGCCATCACTACTAGGAAGAAGACCACAGTGCCCCCGATGAAGTGGAAAAAGAACATCTGGGTCAGACACCCATTGAATGAGATGGTTTTGTGCTGGTACAGGAGGTCCTTTAGCATCTTGGGGGCAGTCACCGAGGACTCACTGAGGTCCAGGAAAGCCAAGTTGGCCAACAGGAGGTACATGGGTGTGTGGAGGTGAGGGTCAGAGATCACGGTGATGATGATGGTGAGGTTCCCAAGCCATGTAGTCCCGTAGACTAGGAGGAAGACCAGAAAGAGGAAGTGCTGGAGCTCAGTGCTCTGAGAGATGTCCCCGAAAATAAATTCTGTCACGGGGTGGTGAGGATCTCCTGTTCCATTTAGGGTCCTTAAAATATACCTGCAGGGAGGACATTAATGAGAATGATTCTTACAGTTCTTACGGTTAAGTTACTGGTAACCACTCACAACCTTAACAAAGTTTTTGTTTTGTGCATTATTTTGCTTAGGAATTCCCTTTCTGATTGGGAAAGCACACAAAAAATAGCAGTGTAACTGCAGTGGAAAAGGGTAGATGCTTAATTAGGTACCTAGGACCTCATATTTGTGGTTGCTCACATGCTAGGTGAGTGTATGAACTACTGGGTGGTAGCGTCCCAGGCCCATTGTCATTCATAATAGCAATTCATAGTGATTCTTAGTATTTGTGGCTGAAAGCTGGTGAGAATGATTCTATAGCCTGGTGGTTAAGGTAGTCATGGGGATACTCAAAATCAAATCCTTGCTCCAGTCTATCTTTAATTATTTCCACAAAATAGCAGAGCTTCAAGAGTGGAGATTGAGTAAACCCCATACCCCAATATCCCATAACCCAGGACGTGCTCCTCTATTATGGAAGACCTAAATTAAAATCCTTTCTCTGTATTAGGCAAAAAGGGAAATGAAACGCAGTTGTTCCACCCCACAGATAAGTCTGCGAACCACTAAGCTACAGCTTATAACAGAGGCACCACCTCCCCCGAAATGTTTCAAAAATTTTGATCCGCCAACAAATTCTGAAAAATATGTTCACTTGCTTTTTTGTATTACTGTTCTTAAATTACTGGTAACAACTGTCAGTCTTAACTCCAGCTTGGCAACGTTTTTGTTTCTTGTTGTTGTTTTCCCTTTAGGAACTCCCTTCTTTCCCCCATCCCTGTGAAGTCGACTGTTCCTGCAAACTAAGGAAGGAGACATAATCCTGTGCACTTTAAGAAACTACATGTTGCTGTGTGTAGAGACGCTAGCACTGAATCTAGAAGCATTTGTGTAACTCATGGCACATGGAAGGGTGAGGATGTTGTGAATACCCTCCGTCCATCTCACTAATCAGAAATTATTGATGCATGTCTTTATCTGTGGATAGTGTGTTTCCTAGTCAGAGTCAACAAAACCACTCTACTATAAAGAGTAAAGCACAGTGGAGTGCATGAAAACTGACAAATCCCCTATTTATGGATGACTGAGGGTGTGTCTACACTTCAAGCTATGCCACTGCAGTGTAGATGCTTACTACAGTCACAGAAGGGGATTTTCCATCACTGTAGTAAATCCAGCCTCTTGAGACTCGGTAGCTACATTGATTGAAGAATTCTTCCACCAACCACACTGTGGCTATAGTGGGAGTTAGGTCGATCTAACTATGTCGCACAGGGCACGACATTTTCACAGCTCTGAATGATGTAGCTAGGCTGACCTCCATTTTAGGTGTATACCAGGCCTAAGAGTCTCCCAGAATGCATGTTTCATTATTTGAGAATGAAGCCAGAGGGGGAGAGTTAAGGTTGTTTGGGAGTTTTGAACTGAGCATTTCCATTCTTTCAAATATTGGGTTTCTTTTTAAGTTCAAACTTAACACTGAATTTCCCTGAAGCTCTATGTCCCTTTATCCACCATGATTTCCATTTGTCAATGACTTTCTTCTCCCTTTCCTTAGGAATTAATGGTGGGACATTCAGAAGAGCAAGGTTGTTAAAGTTATTTAGGTGCCTAGTAGGATTTTCAAAAGAAACTAGGTGCCTAATATAAAATGAAATCTTTGTGTTTTAGGGACCTAGAGTGGGATTCACAAAGGTATTTAGATGCATTTTCAAAAGTGCCTAATGGCCAAGTTTTTTAAAGTATTTTGGCATCAAAAAATGCAGATAGTTGCCTAGTGGAATTTTCAGAAACACCTAAGCAGGTTAGGCACCTAATTCTTGTTGAAATCAATGAAAGTTAGGCATGTATAAAGTTTAGGCACTTCTGAAAATCCCACTAGGACCCTATCTGCATCTTTAGGTGCATAAATTCCTTTGAAAATCTGGTCCTTTTAAATTTTTGAAAATCCCACTTTAGCTCTGATGGAAGGGACTGAGAGCCAGGGACTGATCCCAGACCTGACTCTGAGAAATCAGGCTAAAATTTGGCACCTAATACCTAGTTTTTCAAAGCAGCCTAAGGGTGTCAGACATCCACTCCTTTGAAAATCCAGGGCTAAACGTAGCAGTGCTGAGAACAAGCAGTGTAGACCATGAACTTTCAATAAGAATTAGGCTACTAAGGGTATATCTACACTGCAGCTTGGAGCAAGCTAGCACATTAACATTATCAGTGTGGATGTTGCAGTGCGGGGTCTCAAGCCCACCTGACTCTCCTGGGTCTGAGCTCGGATGGCTAATGTTAGGAGATGGGATCTGGGCTCCTAAATCGTGAAGATAGCTTGGAACAATTTACCCTTAGGCTGAAGTATGTTAGACTTACAGGCTAAGATTTCCAAAGGTGCTTAGAGGAGTCAGGCACCCAATTCCCAGTACAAGCAGCTGAACATTGAACTCCACCAGGGAGCATAAATCTTAGTCAATAGGAACCAGATTTGTAAATGTATTTAGGTTCCAAATGATGCAGATAGGCGGTTAGTGGGGTTTCAAAAGCACTTCTGCACCCGAACACTGAAACCTATGGGAGTTAGGCACCTAGGCACTTATGAAATTTCCACTAGGCTCCTATGTGCATCTTTGAGTGTCTAAATATCTTAAAACACCTGGCCCGAATTCCTAAAATGCACAAAACATCTCAGTAACTGAGAATCCAGTAGCCAATTAAAGTCCTGATGTATTTGCACAATTGTCCTGAAGGACATAAATCCACACCATGTAGAGGTCAAAGCATAGGGGTTTATTACACACAGCGCTGGCGGAGTGTCACCTGGCTTATTAGGCTCAGAGACACTGTCAATCAATTGATTACAATGAAATATATAGATTTTCCATGGGCGGGGGAAAGTGACGGGGTAGGCAGTTCCACACCCCAGGATAGGTTTTGCAGCAAGACAAGATAGCACATTAGCCAATGGTTAAAAGGTTACATAATGTCTCCGCCCATGGTCTTAAATTAGCAAGTTAACATTTAATTAATACTTTGATAAAATGTTATTAATATAAAATATATATGTTGAATTCTGATTTGGGGTCCATAGGAATGGAGTAACTCCTTTGATTGTCCGACAGGTACATGTCTAGGGGATAAAGCAAAGAAACAGTGAAAGCATATGAAAATAGAGATTGTCTCCTTTATGTCTTAAGGCAGGGCATTGGTCCCTTGGAAGGGAGGTGGAAGGATGCCATATCATTATAGTGACATGTGCCAATATTTCATAAACTCAAGGTTGGATCTGTGGGAAGACTGTTTTCCCTTCAGGAGAAACACAATAGGAACAGGGATTTTTTGTTCAATTTGAAACATTGGATGAAACATAATTATTCAGTTATTGCTTCAACATCTGGCATTTCTACTGACCAAGCAGATCTTAGCAAAGGCAATGTTATTTTGTTTACCTCAGCTTTCTCTTAGCTGATCACTATTAGCTAGGCCTCTGGTCTCCAGACCAAACTCTGGACTTTGGGTCTGAAAAAGAGCTGGCACAATCCATATACCAGGTTGTTATATAACATGCACATGGATTTTAACTCTTCAGTCCCATATAATTGTCCCCACCCCCAAAATGCTGGCAAACAAACACAGCCAGGTGGAGGCAACTGGGCTCCACTTCTCCTGCTGCAGAATACAAAGAGGGAAAGGATGTGATGCTCTATGCAGGCTGACTTTACATGGAGCATTCTTATTATCAGTTTCTATCCCCTGACTCCACTTGTCTCGGTGAGTTTATGGTCTGCAGCCATTGCACAGACCTGGGAAGTAAACTCCCATTCCCATCCCCCCACGGGAACCATTCCTGCCCCAAAGCAGCAGATATTTCATTACTTCGTTTAAACTCTTCTACATATTTGGGAAGGATGGCCCAATGGTTAGAGCATTAGGCTGGGACTTAGCAAACCAGCATTCAGTTCCTTGCTCCTCCATTTGCATCCTGTGTTTGACTGGCCTGGTACTGAGTCACTCTGCCCCACTTCCCTGTTGGAACACTGTCCCTCCAAACATCACCTGCCACTAGCCAGTGGAAGTTGTGCCTGGCCCACTGGCTAGTGCAAGAGGGGACATTTCCATTGGACACTCTACGCCACTGCACGGAAATCAGCTTGACACAGAGGACTGGGTGAGACATCAGGGACGTTTCTATGGGCCCAGCATGTGCTGGGTCAATCAGCATCAGCCCTATCCTGTCAGCGGATGAGGAAGATGATCGAGTCCTTAGGATAGCAGCCTGCCACTGCGGAGATGCAGGTTTCATTCCCTGCGCTGTCACACACACCCTGTCCGACCTTACACGAGTCACTTACAGAACATTTTTAAAGGTGTTCAGGCTTCTTAAGGCAGCTGAGCACTTCTGAAAATCCCACTGGGCACCTATATGCATTTTAGGGGTCTGACCACCTTTAGAAGCCTGGTCCTTAGCCTCTCTGTGCCTCAGTTTCCCATCCCAATGGGGATAATGCTAC
Source organism: Terrapene triunguis (assembly GCF_002925995.2). Classification (NCBI taxonomy): domain Eukaryota; kingdom Metazoa; phylum Chordata; order Testudines; family Emydidae; genus Terrapene; species Terrapene triunguis. The sequence goes on along the minus strand of NW_020688626.1, from coordinate 10,023 downwards.
TTCCTTACCTCACAGGACTGTATTAAGATAAATACTTTAAATATCTTGAGATGCTCATGTACTGCAGCCAAGGGGCTGCTAGAAACACGTTAAATACATGATTACAAATACAAAGGCTGAGATTTTCCTGGGTCTCTAGGGCAGGGCCACCCGGGGGGGGCAAGTGGGGCAATTTGCCCCAGGTCCGGGCCCCACAGGGGCCCCCATGACAGTTTTCAGGGGCCCCCATGAGAGTTTTCGGCAGGTCTTCGTTGGCAGGTCGTTCAGTGCCGCCGAACACACCTGGAGCGAGTGAAGGACCCACTTATAAAGACCCAGAGCTTCTTCCGCTCTGGGTCTTTGGTGGCAATTCAGCAGCGGGTCCTTCACTCACTCCGGGATGCACCGCCAAAGTGCCCCGAAGATCTGGAGCGGAAGGACCCCCGCCGCTGAAGACCCCAGGCCCCCTGAATCCTCTGGGCGGCCCTGCTCTAGGGGACTGGGATGCCAAATTCCCAGTAAAATGAATGGGGGTTGGGGGTTCACCTCCTAGAGCTGGCTTTGAAAATCTCATCCAAAGTGACTGTGAGTCTGACCTGGACAGTAAACCTCCTTGTTTCTGTCCATTTAAAGCCATTCCTGTGCCTATGCAAAGCACATTGCTAATATTCTCAGCCTGGAACCTAGTGTCTGAGAATGTTTTCATCAATATTTTAAAATGTATGATTAAAAATTGCAAAAAATAAAGTTTGAAATTTCAAAAGTTTTAATGAAATGCTGTTATGTTCCTCGGCCAGCTCCAAAGCTAAAGTATCATCTGCTAAAGCCAGATCTGAACTGCCAGATGTTTTTCTGCTCTCTTCAGTAAAACAGATAACCGTATATCATGAGCCAATGGCTAGAAGTTCAAGCTAGACACATTCAGACTGGAAATGAGGCATACATATTTCAAAATGAGGATAATTAACCACTGGAACAACTTACTCAGGGTCATGGTGGATTCTCTATCACTGGCATGTTTTTAAATCAATGTTGGATTTTTTTCCAAAAAAATCTGTTCTAGGAATTATTTTGAGGACATTCTCTGGCCTGTGTTGTACAAGAGGTCAGGCTAAATGACCACTATGATCCCTTCTGGCCTTGGAATCTATGGGATCTATAAATTTATGGGGAGATGTATGGGTTAGGTAATTTATATTTTGTAAGAACTCTATACCTGGAAATGCTCTGGAAGCATCAAGGGCCAGATTTTTAAATGTCTTTGAGTGCCTAAAGATGCAGATAGGTACCTAGTGGGATTTTCAAAGGCACTGAGGTGCCCAACTCCCATTGATTTAAATGGGTGTTAGGCACCTACATTATTTTGAAAATGCCTCTAGGCACCTATCTGTAAGTATAAGTGCCCAAGTACCTTTGAAAATCTGGCTGTAAGTGTTAAACTCCACTCAAAATATTATTTCCTTATATGAGCATTTCCGCCCTCTCCATAACACAAATGCAAGCAACTTAGTAGAGGCTGGTCAGAACATTTTCAAGCAAATGTATTTTCATCAAAATGTGCTGCTGTTTCATTGAAGCGGAGATGCTTGCCAGAGATGTATTGATTCAATGAAATTTCTGATGGGAAGATTTCTGAGATCCAGGGCTCTCAGATCGCTTCTGAGGATAGATAGATAGATAGATAGATAGATAGATAGATAGAAGAAACTGAAAACCTGACCTTTTTACTCCAATACCAGAAATTTCAGCCAATTCCATTTCATGAAAATGTTCAAATTGTTTTGGTTTTGTTCCCTTGCAGAACAAAAACAATTTATGAAACTTTGAAACTTGTTACAAAAAAGAATTGTCATAGAATAGTTTCAAATTCTTAGTATTACAGTTAACATTTTCCAAACTTTGTCTAAATTCTGAACCCTTCACTCTACCATGTCTGTGATCTCAGGGCCAGTTGATGTTGAGCAATGAAGAATGGCACTGGGAAATCATATCTCGAAGTTGATCACTGCTCTCATGGTGAAGAAAACACATCTAGGTCCAAAGAGGAATCAGCTCCAGAAATCTCATTACATTATTTCTGACCTTTCCACTAACACTGGTATAAGAAGAAACAGATCTGAAATCCCCAGAGTTTCACTAGACAAGACCAATAAAGATTCTACATTGGGGATTTGGGCATTAGGCACCTGGCATTTTGGTTCCAAGGGAAATTATTAAGAAGTTTATGGAGCTTTCAGATTTGGGATTTACATATTGCAAGTGTTTTCCACATGTGTGGAGTTGGCTGAGCTTTGAGTTGCTGGAAAGTATGTGAGACTCAGGGAAAATTTGGACATTTGATTGGCTTTTGAGTCACCAAAAATCCCAGGACACTTGAGTTTAGATTTCTGTTTGTTTAAAAACTGAACAGATGGAAATATAGAATCATAGAAGATTAGGATTGGAAGAGACCTCAGGAGGTCCAATCCCCTGCACAAAGCAGGACCAATCCCAACTAAATCATCCCAACCAGCGCTTTCTCAAGACAAGACTTAAAAACCGCTAAGGATGGAGATTCCACCACCTCCCTAGGTAACCCATTCCACCCTCCTAATCAAAAAGTTTTTCCTAATATCCAACCTAGACCTCCCCCACTGCAACTTGAGACCATTGTTTCTTGTTCTATCATCTCCCAACACTGAGAACAGCCTATCTCCATCCAGTGCCGGCTCCAGCTTTTTTGCTGCCCCAAGCGGTGGAAAAACAAAAAAAAGAAGAATAACCCAATCGAGCTGCCGCTGAAGTGCCGCCGAAGAGGAAGACAGTGAGTGAAGGACCCACCGCCGAATTGCCGCCGATCCGAGGCAGGCCAATTGAGCTGCCGCCGTAGTGTTGCCGCCGCCGATCCGAACGTGCCGCCCCAACAACGGACGCAGTGCCGCCCCTTTCTATTGGCCGCCCCAGCCACCTGCTTCCTTTGCTGGTGCCTGGAGCCGGCCCTTTGAAAGCCCCTTCAGGTAGTTGAAGGCTGCTATCAAATCCCCCCTCACTTTTCTCTTCTGCAGACTAAATAACACCAGTTCCCTCAGTCTGTCCTCGTAAATCATGTGTCTCAGCCCCCTAATCATTTTTGTTGCCCTCCACTGGACTGTCTCCAATTTCTCCACATCCCTTCTGTGGTGGGAGGACCAAAACTGGATGCAATATTCCAGATGTGGCATCAATAGTGCCGAAAAGAGGGAAACGATCACTTTCCTCAATCTACTGGCAATGCTCCTACTCATGCAGCCCAATATGCTGTTAGCATTCTTGGCAACAAGGGCACACTGTTGACTCATATCCAGTTTCTCATCCACTGTAATTGCCAGGTTTTTTAATGCAGAACTGCCATTTATCCAGTCCATCCCCAGCCTGTATCCAGAAGCGGATTTACCATGGAGCCACTGGCGCCATGGAGCCGGGCCCACACTCCAGGGGGGACTTGACCAGGCCCATTCTTCTCTGCCCCCTGCTCTCTCCTGTGGGGGGCAGAAGCTTGGTGCTCCTGTCAGTGAGGATTCTGCTGCAGTAGGGCAGCCAAGCTCCCCCTCCCCTGCCTCTTCTCACAGCTTGCTCCCTTCTTGTCCTCCCACCCACCGATCAGCTGTTTGCCGGTCAGCTGTTTGCCAGCAGGAGGGTGGGGGAGGAGCACAGCTGCAACATGCTCACCTGGGGAGAGGAGGCAGAGAAGAAGCGGGGTGGGGTCTTAGGGAGGGGGGTGGAACAAGCATACCTACTCTGACTGCAGAGCTGCACAGCCAGGCTGAAAAAAGAAGGTGCTGCTCAGCTCCTGGGACTTTGCAGCTGGACACCACCTTCTGGGTCCTAGTGTTGGTTGAGCTCCCTTCTGTGTCCTGGGAGCCATCCTTAATCTTGTACAACAGTGAGTGCCCATGGTGGGGCAGGCAGGGCAGGGGGACAGAGGCAGTGGGGAAGGAAGAGGGTGGGATGGAGAGGAGATGGAGTGGTGGGGAAGGGGCATGGGATGGGGAAGAGAAGGGGATAGGGCAGGGATCGGCAACCTTTGGCACGCGGCCCGCCAGGGTAAGCCCCCTGGTGGGCCGGGCCAGTTTGTTTACCTGCCACATCTGCAGGTTCGGCTGATCGTGGCTCCAGGCAAATGGGGGCTGCAGGACGAGGGATGTGCTGGCTGCAGCTTCTCACAGCCCCCATTGGCCTGGAGCAGCAAACCACGGCCAGTGGGAGCCGCAATCGCCTGAACCTGTGGACGCGGCAAGTAAACAAACCGTCCCGGCCCGCCAGGGGGCTTACCCTGGTGGGCCATGTGCCGAAGGTTCCTGTCATAACTATAAAGGGAAGGGTAACAGCCCTCCTGTGTACAATACTATAAAATCCCTCCTGGCCAGAGACTCCACAATCCTTTTACCTGTAAAGGGTTAAGAAGCTCAGGTAACCTGGCTGACACCTGACCCAAAGGACCAATAAGGGGACAAGATACTTTCAAATCTTGGTGGGGGGAAGGCTTTTGTTTGTGCTCTTTGTTTTGGGGTTGTTCGCTCTTGGGACTAAGAGGGACCAGACATCAGTCCATGCTCTCCAAATCTTCTGAACAAGTCTCTCATATTTCAAAGTTGAAAGTAACAGCCAGGCAAGGCGTGTTAGGTTTATCTTTGTTTTCTCAACTTGTAAATGTTCCTTTTGCTAGAGGGTTTACCTCTGTTTGCTGTAACTTTGAACTTAAGGCTAGAGGGGGTTCCTCTGGGCTCTTTGAATCTGATTATGTTGTAAAGTTAATTTCCATCCTGATTTTACAGACATGATTTTTACCTTTCTTTCTTTAATTAAAAGCCTTTTTTTAAGAACCAGTCATAAACAGATAGTTAAGGGTTAATGCCTCTTTTACCTGTAAAGGGTTAAGAAGTTCACCTAGCCTAGCTGACACCTGACCAGAGGAACCAATGGGAGGACAAGCTGGTTCAAAGGGAAGGAGGGAAGTTCCCTTTATCTAAGTCAGAGTTTCACTTTGGACCGGAGTGGGAAAGCTCCAGAATTCAGCCTCTTATTAAGTAGTAAGTATTAGTGAAGGAAATAAATAGGTTTAGGTTTATTTCTTTGTAACCTGTCTTGTGCAATTAGAGGAATCATCAAATTGGGTATTTGGGTATTCTTTGTGGAACTAAGTTTTTGCTCAGGGGAACATCCTCTGTTTTTGGAATCTGTTGTCTGTGAGAGTAGCTGGTATGCTAATCTCTCCCAGATGGTTTTCTTTTACCTTTCTTTTCTTTAATTAAAAGCCTTTTTTTATAACCTTATTGATTTTTCCTTGTTTTAAGATCCAAGGGGGTTGGATCTGGATCCACCAGGAGTTGGTGGGAAAAAGGAGGGGGGATGGTTAATTTCTCCTTGTTTTAAGATCCAAGGGGTTTGGATCTGTGTTCACCAGGAAATTGGTGAATAGTCTCTCAGGGCTACCCAGGGAAGGGAATTAGTCCTTGGGAGTGGTGGCAGCCAGACCAGATATAAGCTGTTAATTGAGCTTAGAGCTTCTCATGCAGGTCCCCCACATCTGTACCCTAAGTTCAGAGTGGGGAAGGAACCTTGACATGGTGAGCAGCAGTGAGGGATTTTTTAGGAACCAAAAGCCAGATTTTTTCCCCCTCCTTTGAGATGCTGGGGAAGCAGTAAAGGAGAGATACCCTGAAGGCAAACTGATAAGAGCTTCTAACAGAGGGCTTTTGTTAGAAGGGAAGCTCCAGCTGTGATCACTGGAGGGTCATTAACATATCGCCAAGACAAGTCACAAAAAAACCTGTTTTACTTGTTTGGCTTTTTTTCCTAAAGAGTCACATTACAGTAACCAAAGATTCCAAGCTGTCCCCCCCCCCCCGCCCCCAGATAGCTAAGGTAGACCAGAGGGAAAATGTCAGGCAAAGGAAAAAAAACTATGCAACAAGACCTAGAATTAGCCAAATTCCAGGCTGAGGAGAATGAAAAGGAACATGACAGACAGATGGCCAGAGCTGAGGCTGCACACAAAAGAGCTATGGAGGAAAAACAAAAAAAATGAGGCTGAGGCAAAAAGAGATGGAGCTGAGGCAAAACGAGATGGAGCTGAAAGAAAAAGAGATGGAGCTGAAACAAAAAGAGATGGAGGAGAGGGAAAGAGAGAGGAAGCATGAACTGGAATTGGTAAGGGCTAGGCAGGATATACCAGCCAACCCTAGCAACCCCTCCCTAGGTACCGCTTCCCATCCCAGAAAACTCCCCACCTACAAGGCAGGCGATGCCTGGGTATCAGGAGCAAATTTTAAATCTCTGGAAGATCTGTTTTTCCTAATGAAAATGGAGCAGTTCTTAGAGGGTGTTCCTGAGGAAATAGAAAGGTGCATCCTAGATGGGAAACCCAAAACTGTAACCGAGGCGGGGGAGATTGGAGCCAAATGGGTGGAGGTGACAGAAAAGAAAAAAAACTAATAGCAGTTGGAGCGAATATCAGAAGGGGCAACCCTAAACAAAACCCTACCACCGGGGACAACCCAAGGCACCCCCTAAACCCCAAGGAAAACCACAGATGCCTTCTCACCCCACCACACCAGTCTCCACCAACCAACCTCGCCCCAGTGATACCTTAGCAGGGCGATGTTTTAAATGTAATGAACTGGGACATATAAAGGCCCACTGCCCCAAGAATCCCAACCGAATACAGTTCATTATACCACAATCACCCCAAAGATCCCCAGGCTCAGATGCCTCTCAAATACCCTCTGAGCGAAGGGAAACTGAGAGTGGGTGGAAAGAAGGTTATCACGTGGAGGGACACTGGGGCATAAGTGTTGATGATCCACCAATCCCTAGTGGACCCCAGAGGCTCCAGTGACAATTCAACCCTTCATGTCACACTCTTTTACCCTGCCTACAGCCAAGTTGCCTGTCCTGTACAAGGGCTGGTCAGGAATGTAGACTTTTGCAGTCTATGACAATTATCCCGTCCCCATGCTACTGGGGGAAGACTTGGCCAACCATGTGAAGCTAGCCAAGAGGGTGGGAATTGTCACCCGCAGCCAGGCTAAGCAAGCTTTCACTCCCATCCCTGTTCCTGAGCCGTCCACCAGGGTCCCGTCTGTGTTACCAGAGACCCAGACAGAGGTGGTGGAACCAGATCCCCTGGCAACCACTGCAACAGCCATAGTGGATCCAATCCCAGAGACCCAGCCAAAGCCAGTCCCAGAACGGGAACTGGCAACGCAACCAGCACCAGAACCAGTGCCAGCACTGAGTCCAGCGCTTGCAAACCCGTCTACATCTCCAATGCCAGAGGGCACCAGCGAACCTGAACTGGCTGAAACAGCAGATAACCCTACCCAAGAGGCTCAGCCAGAGCCTGAAATACCACATAGTGCACCAGCGGAGAACGGTTCACAGTCAGCGGAAACAACCCCAGCAACTGCATCACTTCCAGAAGGACCAAGACCAAGTCCACAGTCCAAGGAGGAACTAATGTCTCCAGCATCAAGGGAACAGTTCCAGGCCGAACAGGAAGCAGATGACAGCCTTCAGAAAGTTTGGGTGGCGGCACGGAGCACCCCACCACCTCTCAGCTCTTCTAACCGATCCCGGTTTGTTGTAGAACAAGGACTTTTATACAAGGAGACTCTTTCTGGTGGACACCAGGAAGACTGCATCCTCAAAGACAGTTGGCAGTTCCAACATAAAGCTCTTGAGCTTAGCCCATGATCATCCCAGTGGCCATTCTGGGGTGAACAGAACCAAAGACCGGTTGGGGAAGTCTTTCCACTGGGAGGGAATGGGCAAGGACTTTGCAGAACCTGATTGGTTTTTCCTTGTTTTAAGATCCAAGTGGATTGGATGTGGACTCACCAGGAATTTGTGGGGGAAAGGAGGGGGGATGGTTAAATTCTCCTTGTGTTAAGAGCCAAGGGTTTGGATCGGTGTTCACCAGAAAATTGGTGAAGAAGTCTCTCAAGGCTACCCAGGGAAGGGAGTTAATACTTGGGAATGGTGGCAGCAAAAGCAGATCTAAGCTGGTAATTCAGTTTAGGGGTTCACATGCAGGTCCCCATATCTGTACTCTAAAGTTCAGAGTGGTGAAGGAACCTTGACAGTTACCAATCCATGGGATAGGGGAAATGGGGACCCAGCATGCGGATCCCCTTGGCAGCAGCTGGGGCTTCCCTGTTAAGCAGGCCCATCAAACCCTCACCCTGACAATCCCCACCTCCCCTGCATCTGTACCACCCCGATGAGCCCCCCCAGACACCCTCCCTACTGAGCCTCAACCACCTACACCTAGACCCCCACCCAAATGAACCCTGTAGATAAATCTCTGTATTAAGCATCTTCACATAACTTTCATATGACTTGTATTAGGCCTCTCTATATAACCTTGTGTAAGCAGAGTCAGGATAAGCTCTACCCTGACAGCTGGTGGTGAATTATGGCAAGGGTGGAAAAGAACTTCAGGGGCTGATCTTGTTTGCATAGGCACACCCACCCGCCTAGCCTGGGACAAGAACAACTGAAAGTGGTTATTTTGGCTGGTGTGGGATCCCCAGTTTCTCTGTTATTGGGGCAGGAAAAATAAAGTGTTGTTATCTGATTCTGTGAATCAAGGCCAGTGGAACTGTTGTATGACAGAGGGACTCACCAGTAACTAAGTAGCACTCGCTAGACAAGGGGCGTGGGTTACAAAACCCAGTGAATTGAGAGAGATGGGGGACAGGTATGTATACCTGATGATATGGGCCCCTTTTGAGGGCCTGGAACACCAATTGCACTACTCCCTTCCCTCTCTCCACTGTTGAACAGCAGAGCTAAGTTTGCTTCCATTAGGAGTCTAGCTAGAAGTTGCTGAACTGAATTCACTTTGGGCCAATGGTGCATTAGCACTGGGGCTCCCCTACTACAAGCTGAAATCACTAAAAGAGCTAAAATTGCTGAGCTGAGATCACTGAGTGCTGTGTTAACCAGTGGGGGAGCCTGAAGATATATTGCCAAGCAGATGGCAGAGCTGAGCAGTTTGTGGGATGGTTGGAGTGGCCCATGGAACAGTGAGTGGAGCGGCGCAGAGCTGAGCCATTTGCGGGGGCAGCTGGAGCGGTTCATGGGACGGCTGGTGGAGTGGAGCGGCTGGCAGAGCTGAGCAGTTTGTGGGATGGTTGGAGCAGCCCACGGAATGGGGAGCAGAGCGGAGCAGTTTGCGGGGACGGCTGGAGGAGTGGAGCGGCACGGCGCGGCTGGTAGAGCAGAGCCATTCGTGGTAAAGGCTGCAGCAGAACTCCACAGAGAGGTGGGGCAGTCGGCCTCGGACCACGTAAGGTGCCCCTTATTATCCCGTGTGCCCCCCCCCCATTTCTGCCCAGGCTGGGGGGGGTAAAAATTTGTTTTGTCCTTCGGTTTGATATATATGAGGTTTGGACTGCCCTGATGCTTCATCTGCACTCTTGTGCTGTTTTGCATTGGCATTGTTAAAGGTCTCAAAGCAGATTCCTGGTTCTTTGGCAGTTCTGGTGGAGGTGTCCCTGTAGCTCCAACTACAGCATTGTCAGGAAAGCTGCCCATGCCTGATGGGGAGTGGGGGGTGACATTTTACAAACTTAACTTTGCTATCTCTCACCCACACCTATGTATTTACTTAAAATACAAAACCTCATAAAATAACCAAATCAATAAGCAAAATATATTTACTGGGCTTTATCCATCTGCCATTGATGCCTGTGAATTTTCCTTTTCAGTGGTCTCTTTCCTTTTTCTTTTGAGCTTGTTTACCCTCTGGTCTAAGGATCTCATGTTTTGACCATACTGTGGAGCAGACAACATTATTATTATAAAACACATGAAACTGTCTTGTAAACTTAAAAAATAAAATTCTCATTAGGATGTTTTTCCTATTTAAAAAGTCAGAGCTTTAAAACAAAATAATCCGTTTCAGGCTGTACAACAAACACAGGTTTTGAGTTTATTTCTACCACTTAAAAAAAAACAACAACCCCAAAACATTTTTAAAAACACATCTCATTTTGCAGAATAAAAACCAAAAACTGTTTT
>NW_020688625.1:0-4377 GCF_002925995.2 Terrapene triunguis | reverse complement strand
GCAAACTTGCTGAGAGTGCAGTCCACACCATCCTCCAGATCATTAATAAAGATATTAAACAAAACCGGCCCCAGGACCGACCCTTGGGGCACTCCGCTTGAAACCGGCTGCCAACTAGACATGGAGCCATTGATCACTACCCGTTGAGCCCGACGATCTAGCCAGCTTTCTATTCACCTTACAGTCCATTCATCCAGCCCATACTTCTTTAACTTGGCGGCAAGAATACTGTGGGAGACCGTATCAAAAGCTTTGCTAAAGTCAAGGAATAACACATCCACTGCTTTCCCCTCAGCCACAGAGCCAGTTATCTCCTCATAGAAGGCAATTAGGTTAGTCAGGCACGACTTCCCCTTGGTGAATCCATGCTGACTGTTCCTGATCACTTTCCTCTCCTCTAAGTGTTTCATAATTGATTCCTTGAGGACCTGCTCCATGATTTTTCCAGGGACTGAGGTGAGGCTGACTGGCCTGTAGTTCCCCGGATCCTCCTTCTTCCCTTTTTTAAAGATGGGCACTACATTAGCCTTTTTCCAGTCATCCGGGACCTCCCCCGATCGCCATGAGTTTTCAAAAATAATGGCTAATGGCTCTGCATTCTCATCCGCCAACTCCTTTAGCACCCTCGGATGCAGCGCATCCGGCCCCATGGACTTGTGCATGTCCAGTTTTTCTAAATAGTCCCGAACCACTTCTTTCTCCACAGAGGGCTGGTCACCTTCTCCCCATACTGTGCTGCCCAGTGCAGCAGTCTGGGAGCTGACCTTGTTCGTGAAGACGGAGGCAAAAAAAGCATTGAGTACATTAGCTTTTTCCACATCCTCGGTCACTAGGTTGCCTCCCTCGTTCAGTAAGGGGCCCACACTTTCCTTGACCTTCTTCTTGTTGCTAACATACCTGAAGAAACCCTTCTTGTTACTCTGAACATCTCTTGCTAGCTGCAACTCCAAGTGTGATTTGGCCTTCCTGATTTCACTCCTGCATGCCTGAGCAATAGTTTTATACTCCTCCCTGGTCATTTGTCCAATCTTCCACTTCTTGTAAGCTTCTTTTTTGCGTTTAAGATCAGCAAGGATTTCACTGTTAAGCCAAGCTGGTCGCCTGCCATATTTACTATTCTTTCTACACATCGGGATGGTTTGTTCCTGCAACGGCAATAAGGATTCTTTAAAATACAGCCAGCTCTCCTGGACTCCTTTCCCCCTCATGTTATTCTCCCAGGGGATCCTGCCCATCTGTTCCCTGAGGGAGTCAAAATCTGCTTTTCTGAAGTCCAGGGTCCGTATTCTGCTGCTCTCCTTTCTTCCTTGTGTCAGGATCCTGAACTCGACCATCTCATGGTCACTGCCTCCCAGGTTCCCATCCACTTTTGCTTCCCCTACTAATTCTTCCCGGTTTGTGAGCAGCAGGGTGTCACGGAGTAAGGGGGAGTCAGGGCCCCGCACCCCTCTTCCTGAGATTCACTGTGACGCTCAACCAGCCAGTAAAACAGAAGGTTTATTAGATGACAGGAATACAGTCTCACGCAGAGCGTGTAGGTACGACCAGAACCCCTCAATTAGGCCCTTCTGGGAGGTTCAGGGAGCTTAGACCCCAGCTCGGGGTTCCCTGCGTTGCACCACCCAGCCCAGCACTGAGAAAAACTCCTCACTCTTCCAGCAGCTCCTCTCTTCCCCCTCCCCCCAGCTCCTCCTCTCCTTTGTTCAGTCTCCAGGGCAGAAGGTGTTATTTCTCCCAACCCCCCTCCTGGCTCAGGTTACAGCTCAGGTAGCTTCCTTCAAGGGAAGTCCCCCATCCCCAATGCAACCCCCCTGCAACCTTCCCAGGTCAAATCTGCCCCGCTCCCTGCTCCGTCACACAGGGTAACAAGTGGTGTCCCCCAAGGGTCAGTGCTCGGACCAATCCTATTCAACTTATTCATAAATGATCTGGAGAAAGGGGTAAACAGTGAGGTGGCGAAGTTTGCAGATGATACTAAACTGCTCAAGATAGTTAAGACCAAAGCAGACTGTGAAGAACTTCAAAAAGCTCTCACAAAACTAAGTGATTGGGCAACAAAATGGCAAATGACATTTAATGTGGATGAATGTAAAGTAATGCACATTGGAAAAAATAACCCCAACTATACATACAACATGATGGGGGCTAATTTAGCTACAACAAGTCAGGAAAGAGATCTTGGAGTCATCGTGGATAGTTCTCTGAAGACGTCCACGCAGTGTGCAGAGGCGGTCAAAAAAGCAAACAGGATGTTAGGAATCATTAAAAAGGGGATAGAGAATAAGACGGAGAATATCTTATTGCCCTTATATAAATCGATGGTACGCCCACATCTCGAATACTGCGTACAGATGTGGTCTCCTCATCTAAAAAAAGATATACTGGCACTAGAAAAGGTTCAGAGAAGGGCAACTAAAATGATGAGGGGTTTGGAACGGGTCCCATATGAGGAGAGATTAAAGAGGCTAGGACTCTTCAGCTTGGAAAAGAGGAGACTAAGGGGGGATATGATAGAGGTCTATAAAATCATGAGTGATGTGGAGAAAGTGAATAAGGAAAAGTTATTTACTTGTTCCCATAATACAAGAACTAGGGATCACCAAATGAAAGTAATGGGCAGCAGGTTTAAAACAAATAAAAGGAAGTTCTTCTTCACACAGCGCACAGTCAACCTGTGGAACTCCTTGCCTGAGGAGGTTGTGAAGGCTAGGACTATAACAGAGTTTAAAAGAGAACTGGATAAATTCATGGCGGTTAAGTCCATTAATGGCTATTAGCGAGGATGGGTGAGGAATGGTGTCCCTAGCCTCTGTCTGTCAGAGGGTGGAGATGGATGGCAGGAGAGAGATCACTTGATCATTGCCTGTGAGGTTCACTCCCTCTGGGGCACCTGGCATTGGCCACTGTCGGCAGACAGGATACTGGGCTAGTGTCACGGAGTATGGGGGGACTCAGGGCCCTGCACCCCCGGCGTCCTGCGATTCACCATGACTCTCAGCCAGCCAGTAAAGCAGAAGGTTTATTTAGATGACAGGAATACAGTCCAAGACAGGCCTTGCAGGCACAGACAACAGGATACCCCACAGTTAGGTCCATCTTGGGGTCCTTGGGCACTCCAGCCCACCTCCTGGGGTCAGAGCCCTCCCTGCCTTCCAGCCACCTCACCAGCCAGCTTCCCAGACTCTGCCTTCAGCGACCCCACCCACAGCCTTTGTTCAGTCTCTGGGGCAAAGGTGTCACCTGGTCCCAGCCCCCTGCTGGGTTCTAGTGTTACAGGCTCAGGTATTTTCAGTCAGTCTCCCATCCCCCAAGGCCGACCATCCCAGCCACACTCCCCTGTCAGCATTCACAGACCACAGTAAGAACAGACCCAGTTCGTCACAGCTAGATGGACCCTTGTCTGACCCAGTCCGGCCGTTCTTATGTTCCCTCCCTCACATCCGAATCTCGCCCTGCAGGGCGCCTGATCTTCGACAACCTGAAGAAATCCATCGCCTACACACTGACCAGCAACATCCCCGAGATCACCCCCTTCCTGCTCTTCATCATGGCCAACATCCCGCTGCCCCTCGGCACCATCACCATCCTCTGCATTGACCTGGGCACCGACATGGTGAGCCCCCCCGGGCGCCCCCCCCCCCCCCGGGCACCCCCTCCCTCTCTGCACCGCCCCCACCGGGCAGGTGCCGACTACACCAGCCTTGCAATAATGTCAGGTGTGATTTCGGGGGGGTGGACTCACCCCACGTATCGCCCCCTTTGCTGCTCAGCCCCACCCAATCTGCACTGGGGCAGGCCCAGCCTCTAACCCCCTCCCCCTCTCCCCAGGTCCCCGCCATCTCCCTGGCCTACGAAGCCGCCGAGAGTGACATCATGAAGCGCCAGCCTCGAAACCCCCGGACGGACAAACTGGTGAACGAGAGGCTGATTAGCATGGCCTACGGGCAGATCGGTGAGGGGCGGGGCCTGGGGATAGATCGGTGAGAGGCGGGGCCTACAGGCAGATCGGTGAGGGGCGGGGCCTGAGAGGGGGGTGGGGCCTGGGGGCAGGTTGGTGAGTTGGGGGATGGGATCACTCGAGGTGAAAGGCCTGGGTGGGGTGTGGAGGGCATGTCGCTACCTACCCTTCTGCTGCCCTCCTCCCCTCTGCCCCCCGGCTCACCTTCCCTGTCCCCCTGCCCCCCCAGCTAACCCCCCTCCCTGCCCCCTGCTCTCCCCAGCTAACCCCCCTCCCTGCCCCCCCAGCTAACCCCCCTCCCTGCTCCCTGCTCTCCCCAGCTAACCCCCGTCTCTGCCCCCCAGCTAACCCCCCTCCCTGCCCCCTGCTCTCCCCAGCTAATCTCCCTCCCTGCTCTCCCCAGCTAACGCCCCCCCCCC
>NW_020688624.1:0-14103 GCF_002925995.2 Terrapene triunguis | reverse complement strand
GCTCTCCCCTGCGGGGGCAGGAGGCAGAAGTTTGGTCCTGCGGCAGCCAAGCTTCCCCCCTCCCCCGCTTCTTCCCCCAGCATGGTGCTTTCCTGCCCCTCCTCCTCCTCCCCCTCCCTCTGCCGATCAGCTGATGGCCCTTGCGAGGGGGAGGGGGAGCGGAGCAGAGCCGAGCGGCAGCGTGCTCGCTGCTCCGTAGAGCAAGCAGAGAAGAGGTAGGGACGGGGCCTTGGGGAAGGGGGTGGAACAGCGCATATCCCTTCCAGTTCCCTGCCATGGGCCGCTCAGGGCAGGGGGCTGGGAGCACCCCCACGAGCCAAGCATCCCAGCCCTCTGCCCTGACCCCCCATACACACCCTCAGCCTTCTACCTTGCACCTCCACACACACCCCAGCCCTCTGCCCTGACCCCTGAACTCCCCCCCATACCCAGCCTTCTGCCCTGCACCTCCACACACACTCCAGCCCTCTGCCCTGACCCCTGACCCCCCCCCCAGTCTGGGGTCCCGGCTGCCGGCCCCTTGCCAGCCAGCGTCCCAGCCGCAGGCCCCGCTCAGCCCGCTGCCGGCCTAGGTGAACAGAACCCCAGGCTGGAAGCGGGCTGAGCAGGCTGGCGGCGTAAGATCAGCATTTTAATTTAATTTTAAATGAAGCTTCTTAAACATTTTGAAAACCTTGTTTACTTTACATACAACAATAGTTTAGTTATATAATATAGACTTCGAGAGAGAGACCTTCTAAAAAACGTTAAAATGTATTACCGGCACGCGAAACCTTAAATTAAAGTGAATAAATGAAGACTCGGCACACCACTTCTGAAAGGTTGCCTACCCCTGAGCTAGATCATTCCACGTTCATAAGACCATGTCAGTGACTTTGGGTTTGGAAGAAGCGAAGTATTAGTAGGACGAGACACATTCAGCCAGTTTAGCAAAAAACTCTGGGTGAAAAAAAAACCAAGCATTGGTGCTACACTCTAGATCAAACATCTGACCTCATTCTTTACCTCTCCTTTGCCCAGACAGATGCATTTCATGCAATGGATTCTATCCTAAGTCTGGTTGATAAGACAAGTGTTTGTCAATGTTTCATTGTGCCAGCAGCACTAGGAATAATATTTTTGCCTGGTGTATATTCTATATATATATATTAAGATTTTAGAATTTAATAAAAATCAAAGAAAATGAGTAGAAACATTTGCTTCTTTCATTCTCTTTTTGATCACTCCTAAATCCATGGTGGAGAGTTTTCCGTATGATAAAACCACACACATAATAAGGTACATTGAAACACTGAGGAAATTTGAGAACCAGCATGGAGATAGTTGTTTACAAAGTGGAGCTTTTTAGTAGGACTGTGTAAAAAACAAAACCAAACCCCAAAGAATACCAAGAAAATAAACCAAGTTGTTGTTTCAGTTTTGTTATTTAAATATTGCTGTACAGTAAGTATAAAAACAATGTTTCTTCATAAGTAAACATGAAAGGTGACACTTTATGTCGTTATGATATAAGAATCTTATTGCTTATTTCCTGATAACACCCTGTTTTTTCTTGCTGAAAACTCCAACAGCGGGGAAGGAGGGTGGGTTATGGAATGGACATGAGCAACACATCTCAAATAACACCAGTTACGGAAAAGGTAACTGTTTTTTCTTCTTCGAGTGCTTGCTCATATCCATTCCATATTAGGTGACTCCCAAGCAGTACCTCTGGAGGCAGGTAGGAGTTCACGGACATGTACATTGCAACACAGCTCTGCCAAACTCAGCGTCGTCTCTGGCCTGCTGAGTGATGGCATAATGAGTGGTATGAGCCATAATGAGGCATAAATGTGTGGACAGAGGACCACGTTGTAGCTCTACAGATGTCCTGGATAGGGATTTGTGCCAGGAAGGCCGCCGAGGACGCCTGCACTCTCGTCGAGTGGGCTCTGACAATTGGCAGCAACAGAACCCCTGCCAGGTTGTAACAGGTCCTTATGCACTAAGTAATCCAATTGGAAATCCTCTGCAAGGACACCGGGTGACCCTTCATCCTATGCGCTGTAGCGACGAAGAGTTGAGTCAATTTTTGGAAAGGCTTGGTATGTTCTAAGTAGAAAACCAAGGCCCTCTGGACGTCCAGGGCATGAAGATGCCTCTCCTCACTGGTCTTGTGCGGTTTGAGACAGAATACCAGGAGGAAGACGTCCTGGTTCATATGGAAGGTGGAGACCACCTTTGGCAGGAAGGCCAGGTGGGTCCGCAACTGAACCTTATCTTCGTAGAAGACCATGTACAGAGGTTCTGAGGACAAGGCTTTCATTTCAGAGATCTGTCTTGCCGACATCACCGGCACCAGGAACGCGACCTTCAATGACAGATGGGAAAGGGAGCAGGAACCCTGCGGCTCAAAGGGCGGGCCGGTGAGCCTAGAGAAGACCGAGTTAAGCTCCCACTGTGGGACAGGAGTACGTACCTGCGGGAAGAGTCTCGCCAGCCCTCTCAAGAATCTGACCATCATGTCACGAGAAAACATCATCTGTCCTTGGATCAGAGGTGAAAAGTGGAGATGGCCACTAGATGCACTCTAATGGAAGTGTGTGCCAGGCCCTGGTTCCTCAAATGGAGCAGGTAGTCCAGGACAGCTTGTATGGAGGAACGTGAGGGACAGATGCCACACTCGGACAACCAGCGGGAAAACCTCGTCCACTTGGCCAAGTAAGTCAGTCTGGTTGAGGGCTTCCTACTCCCCAAGAAGACCTGTTGGACTCCTTCCTAACAGGTCCATTCCTCCGGGTTCAGCCACGCAGCATTCACCCCAAGAGGTGGAGGAACTCGAGGTTGGGGTGTTGGAGATGGCTGTGGTCCTGTGACAGCAAGTCCGGGCGGTTGGTCAGGGGCCAGGGAGGGGCCTCTGACAAGTTCATGAGTGTGCCGAACCAATGTTGGCGAGGCCACGTCGGGGCAATCATGACAACCTGCGCTTTGTCTCTCTTGATCTTTGCCAGATGAGTGGAATCAGAGTGAACACGTACATTAGGCTCCCTGACCATGACAGGAGAAAGGAATCGGAGAGAGAGCCCTTGCTCAGACCTTGCTAAGAGCAAAACCGGTGGCATTTCTTGTTCTGTCTGGTAGCAAACAGGTCCACTTGGGGAGTTCCCCACGTTTGGAAGATCATGCAGGCTACCTCTGGATGGAGAGACCACTTGTTGTGAGAGGGGAAGTCCCTGCTGAGCTGGTCCACCAGCATATTCTTGACACCAGGAAGGTGACAAGCTTCCAGGTGGATTTAGTGGCTGATGCAGATGTCCCATAGACTGAGTGCCTCTTGACAGAGAATTGAAGAGCGCGCTCCCCCTTGCCTGTTGATGTAGAACATCAAGGCCGTGTTGTCCGTCAGGACTTGTACTACCTTATCTGACAGGTGGGGCAGGAAGACTCCGCACGCCAGCCGGACTTCTCTGAGCTCTTCGACGTTTCTGTGCAACTTCGCCTCCTCCAGGGACCACATCCCCTGTGTCTGGAGGTCGCCGAGATGTGCACCCCAGCCGAAGTCCGAGGCATCCAACACCAACTCAATGGAGTGAGGGGGGTTGTTGTACGGAACCCACTCCAGGACTGTCTTGCGGTCAGTCCACCATCGCAGCGAGGTAAGTATCGCCTGGGGAATTGTAACGTTCTTTTCGAGTGGGTCTCTGGACTGGGAATAGACTGTCCCCAGCCATTGTTGCAGGGGCCATATTGGGAGCCTGGCATGGCGGACCACATAAGTGAACGCTGCCATGTGACCCAGGAGGCGCAGACAGACCCTGGCTCTAGTCAGAGGGAACGCAGAGACTTCTGTGATGAGGTTCGTCAACGTGTGGAACCTCTCCAGCAGCCGGAACGCCCTGGCACAGGTCGAGTCAAGGACCACTCCAATGAACTCTATCCTCTGCACCGGCACCAATATCGACTTTTTGTTGTTTACCAGTAGGCCCACAGAGCGGCACATGGCCTGAAGCACCACGACAACCCTTTGGACTTGAGATCTGGAGCTGCCCTTGATGAGCCAGTCATCAAGGTACGGGTAAATCTGAATACCCCAGCGACTGATGTAAGTCGCTACCACTGACATGCACTTGGTAAACATTCTCGGTGCTATCACCAGGCCGAACAGGAGGACCGCAAACTGGTAGTGGTGGGGCCCCACCATAAACCGGAGAAAGCAATCTTTCAAGGACACAGACGCTATGTGGAAGTATGTGTCCTTCAAGGCGAGGGTGGCATACCAGTCTCTCGGATCCAGGGAAGGGATAATAGAAGCCAGGGAAACCATGCGGAACTTTAACTTCTTTAGGTACTTGTTGTGGTCTCGCAGGTCCAGGATGGGCTGTAGACCACCCTTGGCCTTTGGGATTAAAAAGTACTGGGAATAGAACCCCTTGTTCCTGTACTCGAGAGGAACTTTGTCCACCGCACCCAGCTGGAGCAACCCCTTTACCTCCTGCGCGAGGAGACTCTCGTGAGAGAGGTCCCTGAAGATGGATGGGGAAGGCGGGTGGGAAGGGGGGTAGAAAGGAACTGGAGGGTATAACCCTGTTTCACTGTGCTGAGGACCCATCAGTCCGAGGTTATAGCCCTCCAGGCAGGGAGAAAGAGTGAGAGGCGGTTGGAGAACACAGGGAAGGACGGATCCAGGGAATAGTCTGGTAGGTTGCCCTCAGGCGCACCCTCAAAATGACTGTTTGGACTCCTGCTTATTATGGGTCGAGCCTGACTAGGCAGAGGGTGGAAGCAAGTGGCTTGGGCAATGCTTGTAGCACTTGGCTTGTTTGTAGAGCTGGTTCTGCCGAGGCGGACACCCCTGGCCCTGCGGCTGCTGCGGTTTGAACCGCTTACACGCTGGGGCTGGGACGCAGACACCCAGGGTTTTTAGGGTGGTGCAGGAGTCCTTGAGGCCATGCAATTTGCTGTCTGTTTACTCTGCAAATAGGGCCTAGCCATCGAAGGGCAGGTCCTGCATTGACTTCTGAGCCTCGGTGGACAACCCAGAGAGGAACAGCCAAGAGGCTCGCCGCATGGGAGATAACAGAAGCCATGGTGTGGGCAGCAGCGTCTGCAGCATCTGATTCCGCCTGGAGGGCCGTCCTGGCCATGGTCGTGCCCTCATCGAGGATCACTTGGAACTCCTTCTTGGAAGCCTCAGGGAGCGACCCTTCAAACTTGCAATGGCTTGCCACATACTGAAGTCACATCGGCCAAAGAGGGCTTGGTGGTTGGCCACTCTCAGCTGAAGACTGGAAGACGAATAAACCTTACATCCAAAAAGATCCAGCCTCCTCGAGTCTTTATTTTTGGGAGTGGCCTCGGGTTGTCCTTGCCTCTCCTTGTGATTAACTGCCTCGACCATGAGGGAATTGGGGGCTTCATGAAGGTGTAAAGCCACCCTGGCAGGAGCCAAGGAGCAGAGGACGTCAAATAGAGAGTCCGAGAGCTCTTCCAATTCCTCTGCCTGAGGCCCCAGGTTACCCTCTTCAAAAGTTCTTGGTGCACCTTGGCATCATCCTGAGGAACTGGGTGAGGGGGCTCCGTGATAGCCTCGTCTGGCGATGACAAGGACAATGCCAGTGCTGCGGGAACCTCCACGTCCACTGGTGGTCCAGCAGCTTGCTCCCCTGGTTCATCCTGGAGCTGCAGGCTCTTACCCCCCCGAAGTCTCCAGTACCGAAGGGGGACGGGATACCGAGGCTGCTGGCCTCTCCGAGGCTCCCGACACCAATCAGGCAGCCTGGGAAGGCTGGGTGAACCCCCAAGGGTTCCACGGGTACCATGGCACCAGCCACTGTGCTTGGGGCCATGGGACAGATTTCGGTGCTGATAATGTAGTCAGCACCGTTGGTACCAGAGCTTGTCCCACAGTCAGGGAACCTCGCTCCAAGCCGAGGAGCAGCGGAGTGGTTGATCCCAGGCGAGCAGGATCAGGCTGAGCGGTGGCTCTTGTTTGACCGGTAGTCCCAAAGCCGACCTGTCCGAGCAGGAGTGTCTTGGTCGGGCTCTCGGGGACCGACGGTGTTCGGCTGATCTGCGTCAGATATGTGGTGAACCACGCCTCACGCTACTCGACCGGTACCGGGACGTCAAATGGGACAGGGAGCTACTATGAGCCACTTGCCGGGAGGATCGTCCTGAGTAGGGTGACCTTCCTTTTGGAGACGGCAATGATGGCCCGGCAATCGGTGGTCTCTGGTGCCCGATCAGTCCCGGGATTGGACCCGGGCTCTTGAAGATGGACGGGGCCGGGCCGGGAGTTCTTGCCGGGTGGTACATGCCTTAGAGGGTCTGTGCCAATCTACCAGCGAGGTACACCTCGCGTCCCTCAATCGATGCCCCCAGTGCGGGGACCAAAGAGGGCTCCGCTGAGCCTGCCACTCCTCAGGACGGGAGAGACGGCTGCAGGCGGGTGAACTCTGGTGGGACGTCCCTCTCAATGGGGAATGGTACCGCTGAGGCAGGGTCACATGCATAGGTCCCGACGCGGGTTTTCCCCGAGACCAGGGTACTGCGGGAGCTGGTGACAGTGGCACCAGGAGTGTCAGGATCTCCTGAGCTGCTTGAAGGGCTTTGGGGGTTAACGGCACCTGAAGTTGGCCGGGGCCTGCACTACTATCTGGAGTCGCAGGCAAAGCATGGGATGGGCTGCACCGCTCGACTTGAGCTGGGGCCCGACTTCCCGAGGTAGACGTTGAGCTGCCTGACACGGGTCTTGGCTAACCCCCTGCCCTCTCCTTTCCCTTATGGGAGGTAGGAGATCTTCCCCTCAGTGTCTTTTTTGGCTTCTTGACCGGAGCCATGGAGGTAGACCGGTGCCAGCTCATGGACGGTGCTAGGGGAGCACTGTGCACGGAGGCCATGGTGCTCAGTGTGGAGTCAGACCACTGCTCCAGTGCCAGAGTGAGTGCCAACTCCATTAGGAGCGCTCCTCCTTCGTCCTGGTTTGAAGGACTTGCAGATACGGCACTTGTCACTTATGTGCCCTTTGCCTAAACACCTTAGCAGCTGGTATGGGACTCACTGACAGGCATAGGCCATTTGCAGCGATCACAGGGTTTAAAGCCTGGGGACCAGGGCATGCTCCGACCCCCAACTGGGTCCCGTTTGGGACTAATGGAGAGTTTGAGAACTACTACTAAGGGTAGCTAAGAAAACTACTATGTATAACTATTTTACAGGATTTTAAAGTTTGCAAGAACAGAGAAGGAATCAATGCTAGCTGTCGCAGCAGACATTCCAGCACCGTCCCTGGCGGCAAGAAGGAACTGAGGGTGAGGGGTGCCAGCGGCACCCCTTATATTGCGTCAAGCGGGTGCCACTCCAGAGGGCACCAGAGCCGGTCCCCTATAGATACTGCTGAGGGAAAAACATCCAGCACCGGTGCATGTGGCAAGCACACACACACCTAATATGAAATGGACATGAGCATGCACTCGAAGAACTGTCGCATACTCGTCTTATCGTCTGGAGAAATGTACAACTACAAGTACTACTTTTTTATTCTGATAAAATGAAGTGGTTTGGATATAGAATTGTTTTATGTTGCCATACAATCATGTATGTCCCCATCCGGTAATTTGATGGTCATCAACAGACATTGTTGTCAGGGAATTTAGATTCAGAACTATTTAAGGTATAAATAATAGAATACAGAAGTTTTGCATGTCTAGGTGACAAGTATGAATCTGACACAAGATTGTAATAGTCACGGCCACTGCTTGATGGGAAAGAGAGATGAGCCAAGGTAGTTGTGCTTGGATTGATAGCATTTCATGAATGCATCTGCAGAACAGAATAATCAGTCCAAGTAAATGCAGCAGAAGGTCTGGCTGGTGCCTTCAGCTGCTGCTCTGGGAGAGGAGGTTGAACCATGAGACAATAGGTTTCTCACAAGGGTGAGGGCGCAATGTGCACCAGTAGAACCCTACTTCTGACGCCCTGTAAATTCTTGTAGCAGACCTGATAGTGATTTCACATTCTTAACATCTGAGGTCTATATGTAAATCATTTGATTGTCTCAATACTGCTCCTCAGCATCTTTGTTGGCGCTCTCAGTGGAGGCACCAAAGACTCAACAGGCATGTGGTCAGCTACCGTTTTACTTTGTGAGGAGGTCCCTCCACGACATGTTTGAAACAAAGAAACATGCACTGCATGAAGAAGCATACATACCCGTTATTCCAATTCTGTGGCTAGATAGAGGGCCTCAGGAAACATCTGTCAATTCAATACCTTTCACCAACGCTTAAGCACCATTAAAAAGAAATCAAAGTATAAAGGGGAGAGCAGAAGTTATACAAAGAAAAACTATGAGGCTAAAGTTACCCTTTATGTAGGAGCCCAAATTTCTCTTTCCAAATGTAATAATTTTGGCACGGATGGGTAGTTTCTGGAGTCAGTCAGGAGAAGTATTACGTACCCCTTTCCATTAATCACTTTCCTCTAACAGAACAGATAGATATTAATACCTAGAGCCCTGTGCGGATACAAAATTTCTATCCACATCTGATCCGTGATCTGCAAAAATGGTCTGCAGATATAAAGTGGATATCTGAGAATTTGTAGGGTTCTACTAATACATGTATTTAGATTTCCTATGAAGATTAGAAAATGCTACTTTTGTTAGTTAAATGGCAACAATTCAAATGGGAAGATCATTTTTCCAAGACAGCTATGCCAAGGAAGAGGAATACAGGGACTAAGACTGTAGAAAGATATTTTCCCTTTCTAGTGAGAGGAAAAATTTACTGTAGCACTTATACAGGAAGAAAAGTGAACTGGGAAATCTGTCCTTACAATAAAGCTAAGAGTAGAGAGGGGCAGCTATTGTCTGATAATTAGAGAAGAGAGCCAGGAATTGGGGGATCTGGCCACTTTATCCAACTTTATACAACTTGACTTGATACAACTTTAATTACTTCATCTATAAATGAACTTCATAGTGCTCATTTCTGTACAGTACTTTAAGATCTATGAATGAAAAGTATAAAGTATTATTCTATTAGCGAACATAGTCCTAATTTCTGAAGATGAAACCTGAGGAGGGTGCAACTGTTGTACTTACTATGGTCCCGATTATGGCCTAGCTAACACAGCAGCACGTGAGCAAAACGGGGCACATCACAAATCATAGCATGAGTGTGAAAGCAGGCTCTACAGAGCTGCTACTTCCCCTTCATCTGGAACAAGTGGGTGGGAGGGGGTGGAATGGCATGAAGAATGGGAAAAGCCTTGTCTCCACAAAACTGGGGGTGTAGATCCCCACTGTGTAGACCTCGTATCACCAAAATATCTGAGCTCCTCACAATTTTTCATGTATTTATCCTCACAGGTATAATCCCCATTTTACACAGAGGGGACTGAGGCACAGAAAGGCTAAGATATTTGCCAAGGTCACACAGGAAATCTGTGGTGGAACAGGGAATTAACTCAGGACTCTCAAGCCCTAGGCTAGTGACCTAACCACAGGACCATCCTGCATCCAATTTATTCCCTCTTAGGGCAGCAGGGGAACCAGGAGGGAGTGTTGCCCTTGTTCATAGGAGATCATTTCCTCACGATCTTGCCCTTAATCTGCAGTGTCCAAAGACAACATTATAGATACATTCTAGTGGAGTAACCTGAACATAGTGTTAGAAACTGGTATGCTTAGTATGGATTGCTGAAAAACAAAGTCAAGTAACTTTTAGGTCTGCATATTATATAAAATGCAGCTTCTAGAATTATGTTTAAAATAGTTTTACAGTAAAAAGTCTCTTTCCTTCTACTTTTCCCAATATTTGAATATTTTCCCTCTACTTTTTGCCTCCTAGCCCCTAGCTCTTTATGCTTTGCCTATTCAATCTCTCATTGAACGTGTTTTATAAGTAATTCCTTTATGAAAATCCAGAAAAATAAACAGAAAGGGTTTTTCCCCTCATATTTTTTGTGAAAGATAGTCTCATCATTTAAACTTTAAGATGCTGAAAATCAGAAACCCATTTTTTTTTTTGAAAGTGGAAGATGAATGAGGATATTAAAATGGAACAAAATCTTTTTTTTACTTTTTCTATGTGGCCAAAGGCAAACCCTCTTCCAACTGTAGTCATCATGAGATTAAAAAAAATATCTGGAATTTCTTCATATATACTTATCTGAATATTCTGAGCATATACCATGCAATAATCTGCTATATAATCTGTAAATTGAACCTAAATCACCAGAGTAAGCATTTACTAAAGTCTAAAATAGAGAAGGTTAGGATTTTTAGAACCTTTTGACTTACCCAATTCCAGATGTTTTACTTTCCATCGTTTTTGATTTACAGGGAAAAGTTTCTCTTCTTTTCTCGTGAAGATGATACTCTAATGCTTAATAGGATTTTCACTTCTCCATATAATAATTATGTTGAAGAAAATTAATAATAATAAGCACTTACACAGTGTTTTCATCTGTCATCCTCTAAAAAGTAAATATTTTATCATCTTACAGAAGAGGGCAACTGATGCCCAGAAGAGATGCAGAGTCAGTGGGAGAACTAGCCATTCAGTGACTCCTAGACCCAGGCCCTGTTAACTGTACCTTTGCAGCATTAGAAAGTGAAGATTTTCAAGCTATAGTGTCCTGTCTGTGCTAATCTATTTTCTGAAAAACTTCCACATCAACTCTATCATCAGTTCTGCTCAGTTGTGGTGACAGTGCTATTCTGGACAAAGCTCCAGGGAGCCATGGGTGTTTTAACCTCCATCTTGTGTAGACCTGTTTTGAGAAAGTTTAAAAGACACAGTAGTTAAAATGCTCAACAGTCTGAAGCCTTGTTTACACTAGCACTCCAATCCAGTGAAACTGCACTAGTGTTAGCAGTAATGAGAAATTCTCCAGAAAAAAAGGCTAGTGCAGACAATGCTACAGAGCTTTCCCACTCTAGGCCAGCAATCTGAATCCAGCCCAGGTGGTAGGGAAAAAAAGTCATCCCTGTCTGATAGCAATTCAGTCGTCTATTATGGAGAGAATATTGCTCTTCACAATAAAGGCTACAACGAGGTTCTTAAGCAGTTCTATATTTATTCCCTTTATATCTTTGAATAGTAAAACTGGTTTGTCCTAAAAATTGCCAGGTTTAATCTAAAGGCTGGATAGAATTTTTCTGTAAAGTGTGAAGAAAATTGGTCAAAGTTTGAGTTAAATGTAAGTAAAATTAGCCTGATTCAAAATTTACTTCTCTTACTTTTGTGCCTTGTTAGCTGTAAAACACCCTAATACTCATTCAAACTTTTCACATAATTAACTCACTTAAAAACAAAGGCACACTATAACTAACATACAATACAAAAATGAAAGTCATGTGGTGAGGAAAACTGATTGGGAATCTAAAGGCATCAAGGAAAAAATGCATGGTTGGCTGTGTTAAAGACAATAGTTTTTAAAATCTATCAGAAACAAAAAACCTAACAATGATATATGGCCATTACTAAATGGAGATGGTCAAATTTCTAATAATAAATAAGAAGAGGCAGAAGTATTCAATAAATATTTCTGTTCTCTATTTGGAAAGAAGAATGATGTACTCAGATCACAGGAAGACGATGAAGAACTCTTCAGTCTATTAGTAAATAAGCCTTGGCTGGGATGATTTAGTTGGTGTTGGTCCTGCTTTGAGCAGGGGATTGGACTAGATGACATCCTGAGGTCTCTTCCAACCCTAATATTCTATGATTCTATGTTATAGTGCATCTACTAGGGATAAACATTTTCATCAGGCTCAGGTAACTTGCACCCAAGTTGAGTCATAAAAGAGCTGGCTCAGGAGATCTCTGGCTCACTGATGTTAATTTTTAATAATAGAATATTCCAGGAGACTAGAAGAGTATTAATGTGCTAATATTCAAAAAGCACAAGCAGCATGACCCAGGTAATTATAGACCAGTTAGCCTGACATCAGTTTCAGACAAAATAATGGAAAAGCTGATGCAGGATTCTATTAATAAAGAATTAAAAGAATGGGAATACAATTAATGCCAATCAAACCTGACTTTGTTTTTTATGAGATTGATGAAGTTTGGTTGATAAAGCTAACTGCATATTTTTATTTAGTAATATTCGGCTTATGAACGAGTATATACAGTAAGTATCTTCCTGGGGAGAAAATACCAGGTACTACAGAGCTCTTTAATCCAGTGGAGAAAGGCATAACAAGAATCAATGTCTAGTAGTTAAAACCTGACGAATTAAAAATAGAAATAAGGCACAAATATTTAACGAGAGCCGAGCAAAATTAATTTCTATTCCAGGACAAATTTTGATATTTCAAAATCTGTTTTCTTCCTGAAATAGGACAAAAAGTTGAAGGTTGAAATATTTTGCAGAATGGACAAATTCAAAGATATTTTGATTCAGAAATGTCTAAACAACTTATTTTGACATTTTTTATCAAAATACTCCCTAAATAGAAATTTTGTCTCAGTTTGTTGAACTGCATTTCAACATTAAACTGCATTTCCCTATTCCCTTATGGGAGTTGTAGTTCAGACCCCCATTCTTTCCTATGGGCCAGGCTTCCTGGCCAAAATATATCTTCCATAATGCACCCAGACTCATGTGACAGCCATGATGCATCATACAGAGGAAAAGCATTATAGGGAATGTACTGCATTATGTAATGATGTCTTCCAGGGAACCTAGCCCATAGAAGGGAACAGGGGATGGAACTTTGGAGCAAGGACCTTTTTTTTGTTCTATGTTTGGACAGCACCTAGCACTGTGGGATCCTAGTCGATAAGTAGGGCTCCTAGACAATTTGGTAATACAAATTAATAATAACTACAACACCCATACAGCAATGCACTGTATGTAAATGCAGTTTAAATTTTTTTAAAACTCATTTGAAATGAAATGTTCCTGGTCAGTTCAAAAAACATAGTATTCCCATTTGGGATGAAACAACCCAAAATAAAGTATTTCTGTGATAGGGTGGAGAGTGTGCTCTCCCACACAAGGCAAAGCAGGTTGTCAGGCCAATTAACCTGGTACGTTACACCTGGGGGACAGCCAGCAACTGAAAGTCTAATTGATACTGAAGTTCAGTTGGGCAGGGATAGGCTGAGCTTGTAGAAAGCCAGGAAGCTGAGAACAGAAGGGAGCCGCAGGGGAAGTAATCTGGAGTCACTCCCTGGGAAAAGAGAGGGCTGTTTAGGGCTACAGAGTCTGGCAAGAAGTCCAAGAGGGAAGTAGCCTATAGGTACTCCCTGAAAGGAGGGAATTTGGGCTAGTAACCCCAGGGAAGGAGGGGGCAGAAGACAGAGCAAGGAAGTAGGAAGGAGTCCAGGCAAATAGCTACAGAGTCTGGGAGCAAGCAGAGTAGAGTTGCTAGACATAGAGTCCCTGGACTGGAACTCAGAGTAATGGGTGGGCCCGGATTCCCCAGTCAATCACAGGGGGAAGTGGCATAGGACCCAGCCTTGGAGCAGAAGACTGGAACGGGAGACTACACAGTGACCTGGCTGGAGGACTGAGCCACAAAAAGGAAGCACTGCAAGTCCTGGAGAGCAAGGAGAGATGTGGTGTGAGCAATCCATCAGAAGAGCTGGGGTGTCAGACCTAAATGGAGCTAATCCCCAGACATGGCCACAAAGAGGCTATTGCCACAGCACTGTCTGGTGCGCAAAAGGTGGAACTGCAGCAACATTTTGGGAGCTTTTTCTGTGCAAAAAGTTAAAAATCTGTGGGTCTCATTAATTATGCATGTGCACAGTAGTGCAGAATTCCCCCAGGAGTAAGTAGTCTGGAAAGGTTGACAGGCACTGGTCTAACCTGCTCTTAAAAATCTCCCATGATGGAGATTTCACAACCTCCCTAGTCAATTTATTCCAGTGCTTAACTACCGTGACAGTTAGAAAGGTTTTCCTAATGTCCAACCTAAACCACCCTTGCTGCAATTTAAGCCCATTGCTTCTTGTCCTATTCTCAGAGGTTAAAGAGAACAATTTCTCTCCCTCCTCCTTTTAACAACCTTTTATGTTATGTCCCCCCTAAATCTTCTCTCCTCCAGACTAAACAAACCTTTTTTTTTTTTTTTTTTTTTTTTTTTTTTTTTTTTTTTTTTTTTTT
>NW_020688623.1:0-3477 GCF_002925995.2 Terrapene triunguis | reverse complement strand
TTTGGTTTTGGTTAACCGGTTAATGAATTTCTGTCTTATACATTGGGCGTTAGGTGTGTGAACGGAACTGAGCCTCTCATTCGTAATTCCTCAGAGTGGAAGCCATCGCGTGCGATGAAGCTCTGAGGTTGAATTGGGATCCTTCTGTCCCGTCCCCTGTAGCGGTCAGTATTAGTAGAAATTCCTGTAATAGGATCCTATTAGACCATAATTCCTTCTGTTCTCTGTGTAATTCTCTGTTAGAGTGTCAGCAGGCAGATAGGTGGGTCTCCGATTAGACCATAATTCCCTCTGTTCTCTGTGTAATTCTATTTTAAGAGTGTCAGCAGGCAGATGGGTGGGTCTCTGGTAAAACCCCCAAAGGATAGTCCTTTGGATTATATGTTAAGTAAATGGCCCTTACCCGGTGTTCAAAAAGGGATGTCAAGGAAGCGTTTTTTACAACTTTGCATCCAGGATTGGCCAGCCCTGGGGACTGCATGGCCCGAGTATGGCTCCTTTGATATTCCTACCCATTTAACCCCCTTACGCCTGACATTGGAAAACCAAGCGCCGGGGCAAATGGACTATTGGTTTTTGTGGGACGATGAGGCCCATCGTCGCATGAAGAAGGTACAGATTCAAGCCCCCCTATTCCCGAAAGCTTCTGCCCCTCGTGAGGCTGATTATTCAAGCGAATCAGCTAGTGGAGCTACCAGCAGTGGGTACACTACCTCCCTGTCTGTTCCCAGCCTTAGTCTGTCCCATACAAGGAAGGGGGCACTTTATGGGGACGAGGTAATTATCCAAGCACCCCTCCGGACCATCCCAGTTCCTACAACGGATGGGAATGTTGTAGACCGTTATGTTCATGTCCCCTTTACCACTGCTGACCTTATGAACTGGCAAACCACTACACCTCGCCTTAGGGACGACCCGGACGTCGTTCACAGGCGATTCCGTGCCATTTTCCAGTCTCATAATCCTGATTGGCAAGACGTGGGCCAACTTTTAGATTGCTTATTGCGCACGGAAGAGAAAGAGCGGGTACTGAGGGGGGCCCGGGAGGCTGCAGAGGCTGCCAATGATGGTCGCAATTTTATAAGGCTCGACAATCCGCCCCATTGGAACCCGAATGATTTGACCCAACAAGCAGATCTGAAGAAATTCTTAGACTATATTTTGACAGGCATAAAACAAGCGGGAGAAAGAACTTTAAATTGGACAAAGGTTCATAATACTGTGCAAGGGAAAGAAGAACACCCTTCTGACTTTTATGAGAGACTTTGTAAAGCATTTTGTATCCATACTAATATAGATCCCAAGGCCATGGACACACAGTCCACGGTCAGGCTTATTTTTATTTCCCAGTCAGCCCCGGACATCAAGAAGCGGTTGCAGCAGCTCGAGGGTGCTGAAGGAAAATCCCTGGAGGAACTGGTAAGCGTGGCCACCCGAGTATATCATACAAGGGAAAAAGTTCAAGAGACCAAACAGGGGCTGCACTTTCTACCGTTACTGCCAAGCCGGAGAGAGGAAGCCCTACAGATAAGAGCATTCCGGTAATGGGTATAAGCGGGAAGCCATTTGACTGTTCTGTATTACAGGAGGCTGCTGTAGAAATCTCTGGTGTCTCCGCCTCCCATGCCTTTCTGCTAGCCCCGGATTCCCCAGTTAATCTCTTAGGCAGAGATCTGTTGTGTAAACTACGTGCTCAGATTTTCTTTTCAGATGACAAAATCATTCTTCGGTTGCCTCAGACCCAACTTCCCCAGCTGTGTGCTGTTCTAACCCAAGTTTCAAAGGACCCGATCCTGCCTGCGGACCCAATCTTACCCGAGCGACTCAGACAGGAGGTAAACATCTCCCTTTGGGGCACATCAAGGGCAGACTTGGGGACTCTCCAGACAGAGCCAGTGCGTATAACCCTGAAGCCAGGCATTGAAATTCCTCGGATTCGTCAGTATCCCATCCCCCAAGAAGCTCTGCTTGGCCTCCGGAGTCTTATCACCACATTCCTGCGGTTAGGAGTGCTGGTTCACACCAAGTCTCCTTTCAATACTCCCATTCTGCCAGTAAAAAAACCTGACATGGACTTAGAGGGAAAACCGGTATACCGATTTGTCCAGGACTTACGTGCAGTAAATAAGGTTGTTCAAACTAGACACAATGTGGTACCAAACCCTCACACAATCCTGACTGCCATTCCAGCAGGTACTGCTTGTTATTCAGTAATAGACTTGTGTAATGCTTTTTTTTAGTATTCCTCTAGATAAGGACAGCTGGGGCCACGCTTACCAATTCAATTTCAGTCCCTACTCGCTGATGTTCCTGCCCACCGGATCGCTCCAGAAGACTGGGTCTATGTGAAAGAGTGGAAACACGAGCCTCTCCAACCCCGGTGGGCGGGCCCTTTCCAAGTCCTTCTTACCTCTCACACTGCTATTCGAGTGAGAGAGCGAGACACTTGGATACACCACACCCGAGTCAAGCTAGCCCCTAGGACGGGGCCAGAAGCAGACGACTTCGGACCTCGAGGGAGCACCGCCAGCTCTTCCCACCGCGACCCGGAAGAGCCAGAAACAGACGATACCTGGAAAGCTGAACCTCTTGAGGGACTAAAGCTTCTGTTCCGGCAGACAAAATCCTGAGACTTTATAACTATGGGTTCTCAGACGGTGCTGCAGTGGCTATTGCTTTTGGATTTGCCCCTTGTACAAGCTAACCCACACCCAGCCACTAAACCTCTTCAGTGAATAGCCACGTTGGGACACTTATCTGATTGTTGGCTGTGTCACAAAACCCGCTCTGAGGAAGGAATAGGATTGTGGGCTGTACCTGCAAATCTTTCTGAAGTACTCTCCTTACAGGTAGAACGGAAAACTGAATGGGCATGGATTGGGGAATATCAATATGACAAATATGGGAGAAGGTTTGAAGTTTGGCATTATTACTGGGCAGCTAAGGGGGTCCCTCTTTTTGAAGTTCTTGGGATCGGGTATAACATGCCCCTTTGTTTGGAAAATGCTGAAGGAAGTGGGAGGGAAGTGGGCTACCTTCCTCTGGAGGCCTGTGATCAAACCCTTCGGTTTGAGGTCAGAAATGGAACCTTTTACCCTTTAAATACCCCTGAGAATGCCCAAAAACCCCATTGTCTCCTGCACATGGCCATGACTGTGAGACCAACAGGCATTTGTTATCAAGGGCAGTGGTTTCCCTCATTCCTCCCATTAGGCCCCATAAATAAGACACATATGTATTATATGGATTCTTTTCTTTCTTTTCTTTCTATGTGTTATCTGGATAATGATATAATGTGCCAAATGCCTGTGTAATGCTATGATCAAAAGCTCTGCTGTCCATAAGAAAACCCAGTATCTGTCCCTCCAGCTTGATCGCAAATTGCGTAACGGGCCTGACAATTTTTGAATTTGTCAGGCCCGAAGGGGGGACTGTGAAAGTTACTAGTGAGCCCGAGCATTCGTTATGTCAGCCAGC
>NW_020688622.1:0-3563 GCF_002925995.2 Terrapene triunguis | reverse complement strand
CTCGGGGGCACTGGGGCATTTGCTGGCTGAGGCCCAGGCTGTCCCTGGAAGCTCAGGAATGTGCTGTGCCCTGGCATTCGGTGCCACCCTCCTGTCCCTGGGCAGCCTGGGAATCCCCTGAGGAAAACCAGGAGGGGCCACGCACAGACAGCCCAGAATGGGGGCCCTGCAAAGAACGAGGGTGCCCAGCCCCGGGGCTCCTCCCAAAAGGAGAGTGGAGCCCCGGGGGGCTGCTTCATCACTCTTTGCTCAGCACCCCCTCCTGGAGCTGCTGCGGATCCTGGCACCCTGATTTCCCTGCCCAAGGGAAGAGCTGGAAGCACACCGGGACTGCAGCAGCCGAAGCGGGCAGGGCAGGGCAGGGCCATGTGACTGTTCATGTCTCTGTCCTGTAGGTGCCCCCCATGGCTTGGATCCCAGTCCCACCCTGGGGGAGCCCTCGGTGCCCCATGGCGGAGGAGATGGCACTCGGCGTACAGAACGGCTGCGCTGGGAAACCCACAGGGGATGAGGCAGAGACTGTGGTGATGAACCAGGCGGGGACCTGACGGCCTCAGACACCCGCCCAGACCCTGTGCCATCCTGGTGCTGGAGGTTCCTGGGGGCTGGAACATAGCAAGGGAATAGGGCTGGGTTTTGGTGGCAGAGGTTCCTGAGAGCTGGGGTATGGTGGGGGAATAAGGCTGTTTCTTGCTGCCAGGGGCTCCCAGAGTTGGGTATAGGGAGGAGGGTGGGGCTGTGTCTTGGTGCGAGAAGTTCCTGGGGGCTGGGATATAATGAGGGGGCCCACAGGGATCAGTTCTTGGCCCTACGCTATGTAACATTTTTATGAGTAGCCTGGCACAAAACAAACTCCTCACTGATAAAGTTTGCAGATGACACAGATTGGGGGAAGCAGTAAATATAGAAGATGAGACGTCGCTGAGTCAGAGCAATCTGGATTGCCTGGTAAATGGGTTGCAAGCAAATACTGTGTGTTCGAATACGGCTAAGTCTCCATGTGTAGATCTAGAAACACAGAACGCAGGCTATGCTGAGACCGTGAGCCAGGCAGAGAGTGCAGGGGCTGGGTGTGGAGCAGGCAGGGCATGGAGTGGGTGGCGTGTGGGGTGGGCTGGGAGTGGGGCACAGGGCGAACAGGGAGCAGGGTGGGCTGGAGGCAGCGTGAAGGGTAGACAGGCATCAGGGTGGGGTGCAGGGCAGAGTGCAGGGTACAGGCAGGTGGAATGCAGGGTGGGCAGGGCATATGGATTGCTCAGACACACCAGGCTCTACGCTATATGGAAATAGGGAGAGGTGTGTATGTATATCTCACAGAGAACACTCTAAAGGGCAGAGGGAGGGTAGCGTGGAGTCACAAGATCTGTGCTCTGTCCCCTGTCCCGGCCATTAATGTGCCGGACGCCCAGGGCTCCTGCTGTACCACCAGGGCAGGCCCCATACCCATCCCGAGGAGGTCTTTGAGCTCCAGCACCCCGTCTCTCAGTAGCGAAGCCAACAGAGAGCAGCTTCCTGAGGGAGCGATGCAGCCAGCAGAGTATTCGCATGACGCTGCATAACCTTTTCAAACAAGGCAGCAGCCGTCAGTCACCTAGATGCCAGCATGAGCAAGTCCTTAGGGCGGCATGGACAAGCCAGGCTTCCAAGAGTCCCCACTGGAAGGAGCCATGGCCCCACACTGCCCTTCTCTTCTGAGACCCATCCTGGCTCCCTGGCACACACCTTGTTCCTTTGTTTCCCGCTGCAGGTCATTTCCCCCCATGGGATCATGGCTCTTCCTCTGCCAGCACAGGGTCTGCCCTTCAAGGGGTTTAGATTCCAGCCAGTTCTGGGCTCAACTCAAACCCTAGCCCTGATCTACCCCAGCCCAGGGAGGAGAACTCTTTCCCCCCAGGAGTGGCCAGACCAAGTGGGAAGAGGCCCTGAGTCAGCCAGATGGGTCATAAAAATAGCATTAAAAAAATCCCACTCTCCTCCCCCCCAGCAAAGCAGCTGCTGTCATACACCCAGCAGTGCCATCGAAGGCACAGGGAAGTGTCAGCTACCTGGCATGGGCATGTTACCGGTACAGGGATGGATGTGTCATGCCCCCAGCTGTGCCACGCAAGGGCACAGGAAGGTGCGACTGATATTGGAACCACACGTATCATCTCTGGGGAGCAGGGTAGTTTACATTTAAAGCCTGAAAACCTCCAAAAGCCACTACAGTGAGCCAGGCCAGACAGTATGAAGCACACAATATTCATAGCCCCTTGTAGCAATACAGGGGATGAGGTTCTCACACCTTCCTCTTAAGTGGCTAGTACTGGGCACTGCCAGATGGGATACTGGGCTAGATGGCCATTGGCTCCGAGCCAGTCTGGCCGCCCCTATGTCCCTTCTCAAGGACATGCTCTAGCTTCGCCATCAGATACAGGGTTCGACCCGGGAACTGTGGCCTGGGCTGCTCCAGATGGGGCTGTTTTACAGATTCAAAGCCCAGGAGCCCCACAGAGCATCTACTCTGACCCACTGTAGAGCACAGGCCATAAAATCCAACCCAGTTCCCCATGTTGAGCCCAATGGCTTTAGTTAGCCCAAAGCATTTCAGTCCTCTGTTGAACCCCCGAGAACCGGGGGGTGGAGAAGACAAGTGAAGTGCCCAAGCCCCTTGACATGGCAGGAAATGCCCACAATCCCAGTGCGTGAGCATGCCTGGCTGCGTGGGAAGGTGAAAAGCACAGTGGCAGGTCAGATGAGACAGTCATAGCCGCGAGGGAAGGCTGAGAGATAGTGGATGGGAGGGTGCAGGAGGCACAAACCACACTGCAGAGGCCGGGGCTGTGCTGTCGTTTTTTCTTTTCTTTTCTTTTTTTTTTAAACACTTTATTCATAGCATTATTCTGAAGAAAGATTACATCGGACCTCTGTACACGTTCTGAACATGCTTCAGTAGGAAAGACAGCTCCCTGGGAACACCTCCCCCCCAGTCCCTACACCCCCTGCTCCCCAACCACACGCTCCCCCCCCAACCCCAGAGAACCGCTGCCGCCCCCAGTCCTGCCGCGGAGGGGGGAATGGTGTGCTCCCCTATACAAAATAACCTTTGCATAGATTATGTTCAAAAGAACCTATTTTACAACAAGGGCTGTACATAAAGAGAAAGGTGGGGGGGCTTGTGTGTTGGGGGGGGTCCAACCAATCAGAGCCCCAAGAGTCCTTGGAGCTGAGAGTCTGAAATGTACATAATTAAAAAGAGGACAGTTTCTCCTGTGTGTGTCTGTGGGTTGGGGGGCCACTGCACCCCGTGTTCCAGTCTGTCCCCAGCGGCCAGATTTGGCTGCCCCAGCCTGACAACCTGGCTCCTGCATGGAAGAGCAGGAAGGAAATCGAGAAAAACCCCAGGCGGGAGTGGGAGGCCGCGAATTTGGTCGCGTCAGTTAAAAACCAACCCAAGCTAGTTAAAAAGAAAGGGCGGTTTTTAGAATTCGGGGGGGGGGGGGGGGGCCCCCCCCCCGGGGGGGGCAGGAGGGGGGATTTGAACCAGCCCTGGATTGGGCAAGAGGATAGAAATAAAAAAGGGG
>NW_020688621.1:0-7668 GCF_002925995.2 Terrapene triunguis | reverse complement strand
AAAAATCCAGAATACATAACATTGTTGTTTTAGTTAAATAAAACAATTTAAATGTCTGTCTGGTGATGGTCTCCTCCTAATACAGCATGGTAAGAAAATCCTCCAAATATTAATGATTAACCTGTTGAATTGGAGATAGTTCACCTCCCAATGACTTCATAAATATCTGCTTCAGTTACCTTTGGTAATAACCAAACAATCATTCATTTTCTGATATAGCTGTAAAACTTATTTTGAAAACTTTTCAGATTAATCACTTTAAAAATGAAACCTACATCTATCTCTGAGTTGTGAAGAATATGTATTAAGGTTATAACAATCAACAAGAATGCACTTTTATGTAGAAATCGATGATTAAATTCATGATTTAAATCAAATCCACTCTGTATTCTATCCATGTTACATATGAAAGGCAATTATTTTACTGCACTTATTAATGAAATGGGGTGACAAATCTGTAAACATATCAAAATGGACTCAACAGGACTTTTCCACACAGATTAAGTCCACAACATTTCAGTCAGGACACACACACACACACACACACACACACACACACACACACAACCTTATTCCCTGTGTCTGACACACTCCAGATAACCATCTCCTTACTCTGAATCCCTCCAATCATACAGATCAACACAAATTTATCCTCTGAATCACCCCCAAATCATTCATTTTTTGGACTGTGCACCCTCCACAAAAGCTTATACATTACCAATTATGTCAGGCTCACACTGGAACAGAAACAAGAGCTTAATAGTAAAAACCCATAAACAGGTGTTAGAAGTCTTCCCCTATGTGCTCAAGCCTATCCTAAACTATAGTAGTGAGACACATGTAACATGAATGTCAATGAAGATAAATACCTTTTATCTCCATGCTGGACTTTTCCCCACTCACATTTGTAGACATCATCTCCAGTCTTTTACATATGATATTTTAATAGAAAACATTAATTTTAACTTTAACTTATGCATTGCCATTTATACACCTCATACACCTTCAGTAGTCTCTGACAGAAAAATAAGTCTGAAAATAAGTTAATATTTAATGCTTTACATTCCCAAAGAGAAGAACAAAAATCCATGTCAACTAAGAGCTGGATTTTTACATTTAAATCTCTGGAGGCGGGGGTAAAGGGGGGTGGAGAGTAGGGGGATATGGAGGAGAAAGTTGTAGGAAACCTGACAGCCTCCTAGTGACATTAAAAGTTTTGAAGAAGCCACCACTGAACCAGAGAACATTTATGAACTGGTTCATGAAATAAAACGAAGTGTATTCCGGCACGGATGTTTGCATGGCAGGATATAAAGATTCCTACTTCTGGACAAACTGTGGACAACTTTAGGGACCTTTTAATACAGACATGCAACTATTTTCATGTACACCTCTACCCCGATAGAACACAAATTCGGATATAACGCGGTAAAGCAGTGCTCTGGGGGTGGGGGGCTGCGCACTCCAGCGTATCAAAGTAAGTTCGATAGAATGCGGTAAGATTTTTTTGGCTCCTGAGGACAGCGTGATATTGGGGTAGAGGTGTACTTTAAAAACAAAAACAACACAAAAAACAGGAAGTCAGGATTTCAAGATGACGACCCTCTGACAAAAGTTGCTATATGCTCAAAACACAAAATTCCACTTTCTGATGCTATGATGATGTTTTGAAGGTCAAGAGCTGGCCCTGAAAGTTTAATAAGAATAATGAGAAGCAATTATGGGAGAGGTATGTGGAATATTCGCATCCACTGGCTTTTTCCATGGATAACCCTGTAATCATGTACATAGAAAAGCCTAGCCAGAAGGGATCTCTCAACAGTAAAGTTATTGTTGAGCAATATTACACTAATAGCAAACAGAATTATCACTAACCTTTGGAAACACAATATTAACATCAGATACCAAGTATTTCAAATTAACCAAAAAGTGAACACTACTTTGGAGAACGAGGTTTTTAATTATTTTTTTTAAAGTACAAGATGCAGCAATAATAATCCAAGTCTCAAGTTGGGTTTCAATATTTGAACAACAAGATTTCCATCTAGGTTGCTGCTTCACTTCTTTAAATCTACCTGTATAGGTTAAAATTGGGACAGTCATTAAGACAAGTTTTTGACCACATTAACCTTTCCAAAGTATACATACATATAAAAATACTAAGAACTCATTGTTACTACAGACAGAATACAAGATGAGAGGCAATCAATATTGTGATTACATTTATAGTGGTGTAAAAAATGTCATGTGCATGAACACCCATAATTATCAAATACTTTACACCCATTTTTGCACAAATTAAGTTTTAAGAAGCTTGTCTTTTAAGATGACTGCTGCCTCAGATGAAATTCAGTTTCTTGGCAGAGCACTTCCCCTATGGCCCCAGTCATGCTCCTCTTAACAGGTAAACTCCACAAGCAGCTTTTCTTGTCTACGCTAGTGGTTTGCACTGGTACAGCTACACGGACGACTGAAACAGAGGCCAACAAGTGTAGAGAAGTCCTCAGTCTGCCACCCCGTCTCACATGGCTATACATGTTCCTTTGCTTTAATCTCCTTGCACTGATTTTACCAAGACCACCACCCTTGCTAGAGTAGTGGTTCTCATCCAAGGGTACGAGTGCCCCTGGTCGTACGCAGAGGTCTTCCAGGGATTACATCAACTCATCTAAATATATGCCTAGTTTTACAACAGGCTACATAAAAAGCACTAGTGAAGTCAGTATAAACCTAAAGTTTCTCACACACGCATAAAAGAATCTCAAGCTTCATTCTAACATCAAACCTTCTATACTCTCTTTTCCCACCTACTGTTAACTAAAAACAATCACATTTTCACCCAGACAGGGCACTAGGATAATTTTTTGTTAAGCATAAGATATCATCACCATGACTGAATATGGCAAAATTTTACAGGATGGCAGTGACGCAGTAAGACAGAGAGTTTATTAAAAAAAAAAAAAAAAAAAAAAAAAAAACCACACACAATGATACAAACCAATCTCATTTCACCAATAGAACTAACTTCCCAAACCTGAGAAGAGAGCTCTTAAGTTTCCTCATGAACCCCAACCTCTCAGCTAGCAGAATATTCTTCTACTACAACAACATCTAGTTGCTTCCTATTGTTCTAGTTTCCCTATTGATCAGCCAAACAGTTAATCTCTTAATACACAATGCATAAAAGGTTTCATTTCAACCCAGCAAAATGGAAGACACTTATAATCACCACAGCATTCACATCTGAATGACAGCTAAACATAAAGGAGCATCAAGCATTCAGCCATCTGGAAACAAACGTATTCTTTCACATTATCTGTTCTCAAACCTTTAAGACAAAGGGACAGAGGCTGGCCCAAGACTTGCATTTAGTAAGATGCTCATTTCAAATCCATTGTCATTAATAAACATTGTCAAACCTGCAATAAAAAGGGATAATAAGCTATCAGAATTCAAAGAAAGTGGAAGAATCTAAGGGACTTGCTTGTTTTAACGGAGA
Source organism: Terrapene triunguis (assembly GCF_002925995.2). NCBI lineage: Eukaryota > Metazoa > Chordata > Testudines > Emydidae > Terrapene > Terrapene triunguis. The sequence continues at coordinate 4,169 of NW_020688621.1, read as the reverse complement.
AAAATCAGTAAATGAGAGATCCCTGAAGTTGAAGGATGTTTTTCCAAAAATTACATAGGAGAACAACTTTAAAGTGGATTGCAATCAAATAATCCTTTTTCCAGCTTTGTGTACCCAATATGGAATCATTTTCACTGTCTATCAATAGGATATTTCCAGCAGAGTTCAAATTCTTCTAGAGCTTACAAGCACAGGTTCTGCTCTCATCTCTTGTTGCCTATTTAGCAAAGTTAACGTTGGACAGAGTGGACAGTCCTGATAAGAAAAGCCAATTTTAAATCGAAGGTGGGAATAAAATTTAGAAAACGCGACTGATTTTATTTCTGGGATATTTATGCAAAGGTTGGTTTCTCTCTGTCCAACAACGGTTAGAGTAGTGGTTTTCAACCTGTGGTTCGCAGACCCCAGGGGTCTGCAGGCTATGTTTAAGATTTCTAAAGGGGTCTGGCACCTCCATTTGAAATTTTTTTTAGGAGTCCACAAATGAAAAAAGGTTGAAAATCACTGATGCAGATGAACATTCTGTACCTCAAAATAGCACCTAAAACCCCCATATTCACCACTGTCATATGATATGCTTTGTACAATGCATGCCTCGTGAGTTATCATTTTTAAAGTCTTTATCGGTTGAACCTTAATAGCCTCTTGAATTCTATGTACTATCTTTGTATGTGAAGTTATGAAGTATTGCTATATGAGTTACTAAAATATGTTGTGAGATTGGGAGATGCCCACAGCTGGCCTTTCAATAGTGACAAAGGAGCAACTATCACTGGCCAGACAGGCTTTGATGGCCCATCAAGAAGAATCCAATATCTCAGAGACTCCCTGGAGAGGGCACCTATGCAATGAGGGCTGCTTAGGCCCCCATGTCACAGCAAGAATAATTCTAGCAGTAGGTAGAAAGTATAAAAGAGGGACAATGACTTCACTTGGCCTCTCTCCTCCTCCATCTCAATACCTGGAAGATCATCTGGAAGACAAAGACTTTGAACTAGGGAGTTCAGTCCCAGCCTGGGAAGGGAATCCAGCCTGGGAAGGGAATCCAGCCTGTACTGAGAACCGTGAGCTTCCTGTAACATGTATTGACTGGCTTGCGACTTTTCTATTCTAGTTTCATAAATCCTGCAACTCTTAGGAAATTTTCCTTTTATATGTCAGAGATTTGAGCACATTCTGAGCAACTTCTCCAGAAACTTATTAGGACCAAGAAAAAAAATTAAATTAGCAGCAACTTGGACTTCTCAAAAGGCCATAATTAAATGGGAGTTGCATACCTATCTCCTTTAGGCTACTTCAAGAAATCCCAGCCACTCTTTCTACCTTTACACAAGATACAAGGAGAGCAATGGGAAGTAACCTTTCTGAAAGGGACCATTTCCTGAAAGTAGCTTATCTGGTTTCTGATTTTCTGTGTTTTGGGTAGGACAGCAGGGGTAAAAAATTCTTTAGGCTGATGTTTAAGAACATTGCCGAATGTTTTACAATAGTCAGTGATAAGGTCCTCTTGCTTACAAGGGACAATTATTGGGGGGGGGGGGGGGGATTAGAATACCAGATGGACATATGAAGTATCTGCCTTTTGAAAAATATGCTGATGAGCATGTTAACCGGATATCAGAATATTGCTATATCTATCCCAAAAAACTACCCAAATTACCACCACTTTTGTAGTCATGCTCAGTTGGGTGACTAACCTAAAGGAAAAGGAATATATTACCACAGGTGATGAGTCCTCAAGGCAGAATGTAAAGTGTTCTTTGGTGGGTGGATTTAAAAAAATATATATATATATAAATATAAATATATATATATATATATATATTTAATAAAAAATAAAATCTTTTCTTTAAATACATTTTTTAAATAAATGTTTGTCATAACAGATTAAAATTAAATTTGAAATGAACACCTAAACTTACTATAATATTAAAACCATTTAAGTAAATAAAAAAATTGGCTTCAGCAAGGAGTCTCCAAATTTCAGTAAGTTAAAGGGTCCTAATTCTGTTTGTAATTAAAGAAAAAAAAGTGTATCAGGGAGAAAAACATCTAACTTCTGAGGTCAACTCAAACTTTACAAATATGTCACAATGGCATGTACTTCATTAAGTCATTATTTTCAGTCTACAAATGTAGCAAACACTAATTTACATTAGAACTGATAAGGAATTTTTTGACAACTGTCAGAAAACATCAGTGTGTTGAAACCAAAGTTTTTTGTGGATATGTATCAGTTTCAATGAAAATTTTCACCAGGAAAGCGTTCTCAAATCCAGGATAGAGTTTCTGGTGAAACTGAGGAAGACAGACTCAGTCCCGCATAGCTAGTAGCCTGGTGGGAAGGGTACTCATTTGGGATATGGGAGACCCATGTTCAAACCTCTACTGTATCATTTGAAGCAGAGATTTGAGTCCATGTCTCCCGCATCCTAAGTGACTGCCCTAACCACTGGACTACAGAGTCAGTCTCTGTCTCCGTTTCTAAGTCTACGCTATTGGAACTGTTTCACTTTGTATCAATTAACTAAATATTCATTGGATGAGAGAGAGAGAGAGAGACTGACTCTATAGCCCAATGGCATTAGGGTACACACCTAGAATGCAGGACACTCATAGGTAGAGTGGCTATTCCATATTATGCAGATAAAACCCAGTCAGAGAGAGTGGATAACTTAGCTAACACTAACAAATACCTTCCCTCCCTAGTATAAGAGAGAGAGAGAGAGAGAGAGAATGAATGAATGAATGAATGAATGAATGCACACATCTTTCATTCTGAATCTACAGCAAATGCTCCTCTATCAAGGATCTTCTCCCCCTGGCTCTCAAAGGTGTATATACTGCTTCAGTTTTCACCACTTTTGGGATAGTAGTCTCAGCCAAGCAGGAGCAGTTTGATGTTCCCCCAGCACACACAAGCTCTGTCCCACATTCCACTGCTTCTCCCCCTCTCTAGTTGTAGACAACCACTACCTACCACCAAGCCTCATAGAATTCAGCTAGATTTCCTTACTCTGGCATATTTGGGGTTAGATTCTATAAGCCCAAGAATAGCAACTGCCAGAGTGGCATCCTCATGATTTAACCTGGCAATACCTCAATATCTTCCCTTTGACCAGGGTAGACAAACTACGACCCGGGGGCCACATCCGGCCCTTCAGACATTTTAATCCGGTCCTAGAGCCCCTGCTGGGGAATGGGGTCAGGGGCTTGCTCCGCACGGCTCCCGGAAGCAGTGGCACATCCCCCCTCCTGCTCCTATGCGTAGGGACAGCCGGGGGGGGGGGGGTTCTGCACGCTGCCCCCACCCCAAGCACCGCCCCTGCGGCTCCCATTGGCCAGCAAATGGGGCCAATGGGAGCTGCAGGGGCGGCACCTGTGGACAGGGCAGTGCAGAGTTGCCTGACCGCGCCTTCACGTAGGAGCTGGAGGGGGGACATGACACTGCTTCGGGGAGCTGCTTGAGGTAAGCGCCGCCCAGAGCCTGCACCCCAGACCCCCTCCCACACCCCAACCCCCTGCCCTGATCCCCCACCTGCCCTTCGAACCTAGGGTGACCAGACAGCAAATGTGAAAAATCAGGACAGGGGGTGGGGGGTAATAGGAGCTTATGTAAGAAAAAAACCCAAAAATCGGGACTGTCCCTATAAAATCGGGACATCTGGTCACCCTATCCGAACCCCTTGGTCCCACCCTCCTGCACCCCAGAGCCCTCACCCCAACCCCCTGCCCCAGCCTGAAGCCCCCCCCCCCCACACCCTGAACTCCTCATTTCTGGCCCCACCCCAGAGCCCGTACCACCAGCCGGAGCCCTCACTCCCTTCCGTACCCCAACCCCCACTTTCTTGAGCATTCATGGCCCACCATACAATTTCCATACCCACATGTTGCCCTCGGGCCAAAAAGTTTGCCCACCACTGCCTTAGACTGTCTCAGAAACAGTATTCCTAGTTCTAGCACACATCTACAGAATCCCTAGAGCACCATATTACTTTTAAGAGTACTGCTGACTTGCTGGAACTAGGGTTATTTATTGTCTGACAGTACATATAACAAAAAGTTACCTACATGATACACAGTAGTTATCAAAACACAAAAAACCCTCAGTCAAAATCCTGACTAATTAAAAAAAAAAAAAAAAAAAAAAAAAAAAAAAAAAAAAAAAA
>NW_020688620.1:0-1942 GCF_002925995.2 Terrapene triunguis | reverse complement strand
ACCTCTCACATGCGCACTCAGGACAAGGTCGAATTTTCGGCCGTCGCCTTCAGTGCCTGTGGACTTGCGGAGGTCTTGGAGTGTTCAGAGAACTGTGGCTGGAGACCTGAACTTCTGGAGCGGGCAATAATGGTAAGCCGCAGACTTGTGGCTGCTTAAAACTCCAGCAGTAGCACTGGCCTCCTTTCACATTGAAAGCAATGCCAGTCTCTGCTGCCAGCAATCAGGACAGCATCAACTCTGCCCCTGTCCCACCCCCTCGCGGCTGTCCCAGGGAAAGATCCCTGTATGCTGCCCCTCTCCCTCCACCGCGTGGCTGTAAAGCAGTCCCAATACTAACATTCCCCTCCCTAATTCAAAGCAGGGCGTCATGAGCGACATCACCCTCCTGAGGATCCCGGACACCCAGAGAGAACGCATGCTGCGGGAAAGCATGCAAAAACCGGGGCCGTATGCCGCCATGCTATGTCGGGCCATGATCCCCGAGTACCTGATTGTGGCATGGAGGGGACATGTCTGCTACCACGGAGGGCCCACTAAGATCGCCCTACCCCGGAACCTGATCAACAGGCTTGAGCTCTACCTCCACGAGACCTACGAGGAGTTCTCCTACGAGGATTTCTCGTCGATCCCCGGCCACATTGACCGGATTTTCGCGTAGGTGCACTGGGACTATGGAGTGGAGCGTCTTGGGCCTGGGAATCATGGAGTAACGGACATTGTGAAAATTTTTTAAAACACTTGGGACTAAATTGAGAAGAGCCTAAGACAGAGAAATCATGAAAACCCATTTGTTACCTTTGTAAATATTCCTGTTTTGTACCTGATTATTTTTTTACTAGTTTACAGCACTTTTATAAATATACATTGTTAATAGTATAAATATTACCGTTCTGTTTTAAATAAATGTTTACATGTTTACAGCACTTACTGCTTGATCCTTCCCCTGATTCTGTGTCCGGGGTAAGGGATGGGGACGGTTGGTACGGGATCTCGGTAAGGGTGATGAAGAGCTCCTGGCTGTCGGGGAAATCAGCGGTGCCAGCGCTGTCGACTGCCTCGTCCTCCTCATCTCCTTCTTCATCTTCCCCGTCCGCTGTCATGTCCGACGAGGAACCGGCCGCGGACATGATCCCATCCTCGGAGTCCACGGTCAGGGGTGGGGTAGTGGTGGCGGCCGCTCCCAGGATGGAATGCAGTGCCTCGTAGAAACGGGATGTGTGGGGCTGGGATCCGGAGCGTCCGTTAGCCTCTTTGGTTTTTTGGTAGCCTTGTCTCAGCTCCTTGATTTTCACGCGGCACTGCGTTGCATCCCGGCTGTAGCCTCTCTCTGCCATGGCTTTGGAGATCTTCTCGTAGATCTTAGCATTCCTTCTTTTGGAGCGCAGCTCTGAAAGCACGGACTCATCGCCCCACACTGCGATGAGATCCAAGACTTCCCGATCAGTCCATGCTGGGGCCCTCTTTCTATTAGATTGCACGGCCATCTCTGCTGGAGAGCTCTGCATAGTTGCCACTGCTGCTGAGCTCCCCTCGATGTCCAAAGAGGAACTGAGATTCAAACTGCCCAGACAGGAAAATGAAAATGAATTCAAATTTTCCCGGGGGTGTGGCTGGTCAGAGCATCCGAGCTCGGACTGCTGTCCAGAGCGTCAACAGAGTGGTGCACTGTGGGATCGCTCCCGGAGCTATTAGCGTCGATTTCCATCCACACCTAGCCTAATTCGATATGGCCATGTCGAATTTAGCGCTACTCCTCTCGTTGGGGAGGATTACAGAAATCGATTTAAAGAGAGCTTTATGTCGAACTAAATGGCTTCCTGGTGTGGACGGGTGCAGGGTTAATTCGATATAACGGCGCTAAAGTCGACATAAAAGCCTAGTGTAGACCAGGCCTCAGTCTCTGTCTGTGGTGTAAAGAGCAGAATCCTTTCTCTGGTCT
>NW_020688619.1:0-1431 GCF_002925995.2 Terrapene triunguis | reverse complement strand
GGGGCCTGTCCCCTCTGGGGGGCGCCGGCTCCCACCAGCCCCAGGGCAGGGACTGGCTGGCTCAGGGGGGCGGGGAATGGGGCAGGGGCCTGTCCCCTCTGGGGGGCGCCGGCTCCCCCCCGCCCCCAGGGCGGGGCCGGGCGGGCTCAGGGGGCTGGGAATGGGGGGCACCAGCCCCCACCTGGAATTGGGCCCATCCCGCCTCCAGACCCGTCACCTTCCCCCCCACAGCCGGACCCTGTCCTCCTCCCCCAGCGCCGTAAGCCCTCCAGGAACCGACACCAGGGCTGTGGCCGGGACCATTTTTATTTAGCGTTTCCATCAGCTGTGTGGACGCGTTTCACCCCCTTCAAGCCCCCACGCGTCTGTGATCAGATTTCCCCCCCCCCCCCCCGGGGCGGTACGTGGAGCCGGGGCTCATGGCCCCCCCCCGAACCAGCCAGTTCTCGTCTGGCTCGAGCGTCTTGCCTCTCGGTCTGAGGCAGGTTTTCCGGCCCTGGATCCCCCTCACCTGCAACAGGGGCAGGGCTGACTTCCTATCTCAGTTAATTCAGAGTCAATCCGGAGTCACCCCCGACTGCAATGGGGTCAGGGCTGGATTCAGAGCTCACTTAATCTGGAGTCAATCCACAGTCACCCCCTACTGCAATGGGGTCAGGGCTGGATTCAGAGCTCACTTAATCTGGAGTCACACTTGACTGCAATGGGGTCAGGGCTGGATGATGATTTCACTTAATCTGGAGTCAATCTGGAGTAACTCCCGACTGCAACAGGATCTGGGCCCGATTCCTCTCTCATCTCCACCCGGCCTCAATCCGGACTCAGCTCCGACTCTGGCTGTTCTTCATCACTCCGAGAGCCTCCCACGGCTTCCCAAACACGGGCAGAGCTCCCGCATGGGAAAACTGAGGCACAACCCCCTCCCCCCGCTCCCACAGCGGCACTTCCTGGGCCACGCGGCGGCGGAGTGTGTAGCTGGGCGGCTCCGAGGTGCCGTGGGACCTCACCGCACGGCGAATCAGCCGGACGATCGCCAGCCCCTCCGGCGGCTGGACCGACACATCACGCTGCAAACGACCTGCTTTGCACCACGCTGGGGGGGCACGAATTGACCCCCCCACACACACACTCCCCGGTACAAAATAAATACAGAGCCATGGGGTGGGGGTGTCGTGGGCCGGAGAAGCAAAGCGGGACAATGAACCGATGTAAGGTCTTCAGAGGCACGTGGCCTCCGGCGTGGGACCCAAGGGGTCTGGGCTAGAGCAGGGGGGGCTGGGAGCCAGGACGCCTGGGTTCTCTCCCTGGCTCTGGGGTGGAGGGGGCTAGAGCAGGGGGGCTGGGAGCCAGGACGCCTGGGTTCTCTCCCTGGCGGTGGGGGGGGGGGGGCTAGAGCAGGGGGGGCTGGCGCCACGTGAGAACCACATACAG
>NW_020688618.1:0-2178 GCF_002925995.2 Terrapene triunguis | reverse complement strand
AGTTAAACTAACTGGTCTGTAGTTTCTTGGGTTGTTTTTATTTCCCTATTTATAGATGGGCACTATATTTGCCCTTTTCACGCGGCACTACTGTGTGTCCCTATCGTAGTCCTTCTTCGTGCCCCGCAATCTGGTCGTAGATGTCAAAGTTCTTACGACTGGATCGGAGCTGTGCCTGCACAGCCTCCTCTCTCCGCAGACCCAGGAGATCCACATCTGCCGTGTACTCCAGGCAGGAGTGTGTTTGCCGTGTGGTCAGCTGGGCAGTTGGTACGTGAGCTATCCAGACCGAGCAAATAGGAAATGGAATTTCAAAAATTCTCAGGGCTTTAAAGGGGAGGGGTATATACCTGTGTACCTGGCTGCCGGGCAGTGGAGTTCAAAACTGACCAGAACGGTCATGATGGGACACTTCCTGGAGACCATTAAAGTCAACGTAGGCAACACAACGTCTACGCTGCCACTGTGTTGACCTAAGCCCTGTGCGTCTTGTGGAGGTGGATTTATTAGGTTGGCGTAGCAGACGAGTTAAAGCGGCAGGAGGAGTATTGTGGTGTAGACACTTACACAGTTAGGTCGAAATAAACTGCCTTACGTCGACCTAACTCCGTAGTGTAGATCAGGCCTAAGACTGTGATGGGTCTGGTGAAAGCCAGCCAGCCTCTCTGTCCCTACCTAGGTTCTTTCCACCCTCTGGTTCAATCCCTCGTGACTTCCCTGCACTCGGCCCATCCGAGCAATCTCGCTGTTTCACAATCAATCTAAACTGAGAGTCTCACCAGCCCAGAGCAAACACGGTTCACAAACACTGCCGAGTATTCCAGGGGGCTTTGAAATGTGTCTAGAGCCCTCTGCTCTCGAGTGCCGATGGCTGCGTTTTGGAGTCATTCATGCATTGCTGCGTGGCTGACACCAGGGATTGAACCAGGGACCTCCACAGTACCGAGAGCTTGAGCTAAAGAGTCCGGCTCTTGACCCAGTGCTTGTAACAGCCTCACGTCCTCTGTGGATCAGGTCTGGGGGGGACACGTGTAACATACTTACTGTGTGCAGTTCTGGGCTCCCATGTTTAAGAAGGATGAATTCAAACTGGAACAGGTTCAGAGAAGGGCTCCTAGGATGACCCGAGGAATGGAAAACCTGTCTTATGAAAGGAGACTCAAAGAGCTCGGCTGGTTTAGCCTAACCAAAAGAAGGCTGAGGGGAGATATGATTGCTCTCTATAAATATATCAGAGGGATAAATACCAGGGAGGGAGAGGAATTATTTAAGCTCAGTACCAATGTGGACACAAGAACAAATGGATATAAACTGGCCATCAGGAAGTTTAGACTTGAAATTAGATGAAGATTTCTAACCATCAGAGGAGTGAAGTTCTGGAACAGCCTTCCAAGGGGAGTAGTGAAGGCAAAAGACATATCTGGCTTCAAGACTAAGCTTGATAAGTTTATGGAGGGGATGGTATGATGGGATAGCCTAATTTTGGCAATTAATTGATCTTTGACTATTAGCAGTAAATATGCCCAATGGTCTGTGATGGGATTTTAGATGGGGTGGGATCTGAGTTACTACAGAGAATTCTTTCCTGGGTGCTGGCTGGTGAGTCTTGCCCACATGCTCAGGGTTTAGCTGATCGCCATATTTGGGGTCTGGAAGGAATTTTCCTCCAGGGCAGATTGGCAGAAGCCCTGGGGGGTTTTCGCCTTCCTCTGCAGCGTGGGGCACGGGTCACTTGCTGGAGGATTCTCTGCACCTTGAAGTCTTTAAACCACAATTTGAGGACTTCAGTGGCTCAGACACAGGTTTGATACAGGAGTGGGTGGGTGAGATTCTGGGGCCTGCATTGTGCAGGAGATCAGACTAGATGATCATAATGGTCCCTTCTGACCTTAAAGTCCATGAGTGTATGATTCTTTAACAGTGTAACAAGCCTTGTGGATAGGGAGGAAGCGGTAGACATGGACTATCTTGCCTTTAGTAAGGCTTTTGATACTGTCTCGCATGACCTTCTCATAAATAAATTAGGGAAATACAACCTAAATGGAGCTAAAATAAGATGGGTGAAAAACTAGTTGGAAAACAGTTCCGACAGTAGTTATCAGTGATTCACAGGCTGAAAGGGCAGAACGAGTGGGGTTCTCCAGGGATCAGTTCTGGATAAGTTTCTATTCCAAATCT
>NW_020688617.1:0-2029 GCF_002925995.2 Terrapene triunguis | reverse complement strand
AAACTGTTCAGACCTGGCTATCCTGTCAGATTGCAGAACTCAGCTGCCACAGAGAATTCCTGCTTGATTGGGACTCACCTGGTATTTGGGGGACCCAGGTTCCCATCCCTGGTCTTAAACGAGGCAGAGCAGAGATTTGAACTTGGGTCTCCCACGTGTGTGCCCAAACCTCTAGGCTACACAGTAGTTCTTACGCTCTCTGTGTGGCCCAATGAATGTTAAATTGCTTCTACACCGTGGAACGGCTTCAACAAGACCGAATGAAATTTGAAAGGTGGTTCTCATTTTACAGGGTCTTAAGTGCCCCCTTTTTAGTTTGTTTTGGAAGTTTTAAAATAGTTTTCCAGGTATTTTTGTCACTTGCGTTTTGGGGGGGTCCCCCTTTTTTCTCTTTCTTCCCCACCCCCACAGTTATTGCAGAGGGGAGAGAGACAATTTTCAAAAATGAGTGTGGAGAAAAACAAGGGAGGACAGAGGATAACAGATGTGAAAGTGAAATGAATTATATTAAAAAAATAGAATGAATTAAAGAATGCTGTATGTACCTTTAAGTAGAAATAAGAAATGCTGCAAGCCAGGGGGCAGGAAAGCATATATTAGCTGCTTAATGAATTGCCCCACTTAAGGGCAATTGGTAAAGCATTAGCCTTAGATCGATAAGAGTTAATAAGGAAGCAGGATATGCATATTGTGCCCCATGCAAATTTTACAATCTTGCTCTCTCTGTCCCTTTGTTTAGTTTGCACCCTTTTATCGGTATAAATAAAACTGTTTGAATCTTGCATGGGGGCTCTCGTTGTCTGAATGTATTAGCAGAGCGCTGTGCTAATAAAACAGAGTGGTCTGACAAACTATGAGTCCTGAGTCTAACTTTGACACAGAAAATAAGAAAAACCAAAAAATTAATAGTAAAAGCTATTTTAAAATAACAAAAAAAGAAAATGCCGCAATATTTAAGTGACTGTTTTTGACAAATAGTTAAAAAACGGTATTTGTGACAAAAAATAATGTGACATATTTTGACCAGCCCTGCTGTAAACACAGGCCCAGATAATCAGCTGGTGCAAATCAGCATAGCCCAGTTCCCTTCTGATTTCCAGCACTAGATGATCTGGTATTTCCTCCCACAAACCCCTGTATTCTGCTTTTTACATTTACCACCTACACACAAGACCAAGACGTTTGAAAAGCAAAGTTCACTGACCCAAACTGAACATGAAGTATCTTTGCCCTTAGCTGATTCCAAAGGTTAGAGCTTCAGTACCTAACTTGAGTAATATTTAATGGAGTTAATTAGATAGTCAGTGGAGTTTGATCCAATGCCTAATGTAACAAAGTGAATTTGCCTAATCCCCTTAGGTGCCAGTTTGCTGGAACATGGCTGTGCGTTTGTTCGAGGCACGAGATCATGCAGTTTCCTATCAGAAATACAGATTCTCTCCCCCTGAAAACCTCCAAAGTGTCATCTTCTCCTACCTGGAAGAAAAGGTAAGTGACACTGTAAGGCCCTAGGTTACCATACGTCCAGATTTTCCCGGACATGTCCGGCTTTTCTCTGTTTCACCCTCACTTTGTAGGTTTTACAAACGTTTTACAGTTTATGAAGCACTTAGCAACCCCCAACCAAGATCAGAGCGGGAGAGAGGAGGGGGAATGCGGAGTGCTCAGAGGAGGGGACAGAGTTGGGGCGGGGACTTTGGGGAAGGGGTTGGAATGGTGGCGGGGAAGGGGCGGAGTTGGGGTGGGGCCGGGGGTGGGGAAGGGGCAGAGTTGGGGCGGGGCCCCCGTGGAGTGTCCTCTTATTTCAGTGTTGAAATATGGTAACCCTACCCTAGGCTGAGAATACATGTTATGAATTCTACTGTGGAGAAGACCTGTAGAATGCAATGAGAGTGAAACCAATAGGATACAACAGAAATTACTCTAATTACCTGGAGAATCAGAGCCTTTACTCTGTGACTAGGACTGGGTATGTGTATAGGGGTATAAAGAGGACTAAGATTTGGCTCTTCATAAAAATTTGTGCTCC
>NW_020688616.1:0-5111 GCF_002925995.2 Terrapene triunguis | reverse complement strand
GGTGAATGCCCACTTCATCAGACGTCTGATGAAGTGGGCATTCACCCACGAAAGCTTATGCTCCAATACTTCTGTTAGTCTTAAAGGTGCCACAGGACCCTCTGTTGCTCCCTTGAATAGATATGCGGAAACCTACTGACCGCTATACTTACCTACATGCCTCCAGCTTTCATCCAGACCACATCACATGATCCATTGTCTACAGCCAAGCCTTAAGATACAACCGCATTTGCTCCAATTCCTCAGACAGAGACAAACACCTACAGGATCTCTATCAAGTGTTCTTAAAACTACAATATCCACCTGGGGAAGTGAAGAAACAGATTGACAGAGCCAGAAGGGTACCCAGAAGTCACCTACTACAGGACAGGCCCAAAAAAGAAAGTAACAGAAAGCCACTAGGCATCACCTATAGCCCCCAACTAAAACCTCTCCAGTGCATCATCAAGGATCTAGAACCTGACAATCCCTCACTCTCACAGACGTTGGGAGACAGGCCAGTCCTCGCTTACAGACAGCCCCCAACCTGAAGCAAATACTCACCAGCAACTACACACCATACAACAGAAACACTAACCCAGGAACCAATCCCTGCAACAAACCCTGTTACCATCTCTGTTGGCATATCTATTCAAGGGACACCATCATAAGACCTAACCACATCAGCCACACCATCAGGGGCTCGTTCACCTGGCATCATGTGCCAGCAATGCCCCTTATAACAAGGCCAAAAATAATGCTTTACAATGTAATCGCATTGCAATCTTTTTTCTGGAGAGACTACCACCTTCCATTACACAAGTCAAGCTGTTTTTCCCCTTTAAACATATTACTTTATTCTTGACATCTCTTTTTTAAAGAAGGCTTCAGGCAGCAACACAATGACTCAAAAAACTTGCTATATTCTCCTATGGCTCCTGTGTCATGTTCACCTACGGCCTGATCCGAAGACCACTGAAGTCAGTAGAAGCCTTTCTATTGACTTCAATGAGCTTTGGATGAGGCTCCTTACAGCACTGGGATTTATGATACTTCATACGTGACTCTCTGTTTGTCATATTTTTTGTAAACCCACATTCATGTTGTGACACTGGCAGACCAGCCAATCTGTGTATGACCCATAACAACTTAACAAGAGGCATTGCAGTTGTAATCAAGACAATCCACTCATGTATGGGTATCAAAGAAATGTTAATTAGGCTAGCAATCCTCAACTCATTCACTTTGTATTGATAAGAATCAAAGAATATAGTAAGTCCTTGCTTAACGTTGTAATTATGTTCCTGAAAAATGCTACTTTAAGTGAAACGATGTTAAACAAATCCAATTTCCCCATAAGAATTAATGTAAATGGGGGGGTTAGGTTCCAGAGAAAAAATTTTCGCGAGATAAAAGACTATATATATATGTATATATATATATATACACACACACACACACACACAGACACAGTATAAGTTTTAAACAAACAATTTAATGCTGTACACAGCAATGATGATTGTGAAGCTTGGTTCAGGTGGAGGAGTCAGAGGGTGGAAGAGGGTGGGATATTTCCCAGGGAATGCCATATTGCTAAATGATGAACTAGCAATTGGCTGAGCTCTCAAGGGTTAACACATTGTTGTTAATGTAGCCTCACACTCTACAAGGCAGCACGAATGGAGGTAGAGGAGACAGCATGGCAGAGAGAGACAGAGACGTACACCGTGTGTGTGAGAGAGAGCCTCGCATTGCCCCTTTAACTACACTGACCCCACTCTAAGTACACTGCCTTTTTAAGTAAATCAGCAAGTTGAGACAGCAGCTGCTGCCAACAAGGTCCCTCCGTCCTAAGCCCTGTCATGTCCCGCCCCCCACCGCTCTATGGAAATGGGGTAAAGGAGCGGTGGGGCGGGGGACACCCTGACATTAGCACTCTTCTTCCACCACTCCTCCCCCGCACAGCAAGCAGGAGGCTCCCGAGAGCAGCTCCAAGGCAGAGGGCAGGAGCAGCACACAGCAGTGGGGGGAGGGACAGCTGAACTGCCTGGCAATCGATAGCCTGCTGGGTGGCTGCAGCACAGGGAATTTAGGGGAGCAGGGAGCTGATGGGGGGGTGCCGGTCCACCCTGGTTCCAAGCCCTCAGCTAGCTCCAACGGGCTGCTCTTTCTGCAAGCAGTGGACAAAGCAGGCAGCTGCCAAACAATGTTATAAGGGAGCATTGCGCAACTTTAAAAAAGCATGTTCCCTAACTGATCAGCAACATAACAATGAAACAACGTTAACCGGGATGACTGTAAGTGAGGAGTTACTGTAGTTGTTCTGTGTATTTGTCTGTGTTTACCTGTATCTTGTTAGAAGTTTACCCATGTAACCCAATTATCTTGTAGATAAATGTCATGTTTTAATTGCCTTATATTATGTATGCGTCTTTGTTCAGTTAACCTTAAGATCAAAGACGTGAGATACTGCAGGAAACTAATAATATTATCTACATTGTCTTCTGGTTAACTATCTGTGTTATAATGAATGGCTGGTTGTTGTCTTACAGTGTAACTAGATTACCTGCATATGCATATTTAATAGAAGATTAACTTGAAAGCAAAGGTCCACTAACTATGCATTGCCTATTCTTCCTCGGAGGAAAGCCCTGCTGTGACAGCTTCTGTGATGAAACTTGTCAGCTTGCTGAGAGCTATAAAGAGAAGTATCGGGCCTGAACCAGTTGTGGCATTACACCCCCATATTCTTCATAAAGATATTGCTATGACATGATTATGGCATAACCATGATGTATTTTATACAAGATAAGGCATGTGACATATCATTGGAAAGGTTATAATTTACTGAATATGATTATCCTATTTGTACGCATGTAGCATTTTGGTATCCGAAGTTAGGAATATTGTCTAGGCATCTATTACAAATTTGCTTACAGCTGGGGAATGCCTACAAGGCAGAATGCAATCAGTCTAGGAAGAGCCATTAGGGAAAACAATAGGTCTTTGACTATGCTAATCACCCACTGACAAGTTTTCCTGGGGATGTTACAAATGGCCTCTGAGTTATGGCTGCAGGGTCATGTGACCAAGTCACCTGCTACTGGACTCCATGATAATACCAGTATTTTTCCACTCACCGGGGGTGGGGATCAAACTGGGAAACAAAGGATTCCTGCCATATGCAAAAACTATTTAAGGCAGGGGAGTGACATAATCAGGATTCATTCTTCCCTAATTCCCCGCCCAAGAAAAAAGGCTGCTGGAAACACCTGAGGAACAAAGATACTGAGCTGGGGGAGGAAGGGCTGAGCCCAGGCTAGAGGGTGTCTGGCCTGTGAAAGGAATGTCTGCAGTTTTAAGTGGCAAGTAAATCTCCGCAATCTGCCTAAAACATCATTTAGGGTGAGAATTTGCTACTTGTAACCAATTTCTTTAGTATATTAATCTTAGATTGCATTTTGTTTTATTTGTTGGGTAATCTGCTTTGATCTATTTGCTATCCCTTATAATCACTTAAAATCTATCTTTTGTAGTTAATAAACTTGCTTTTGTTTTCTCAAAAACCAGTGTGTGTGGCAATTCTAACTTGGGGCGAATTTCATGAGCTTACGCTGTATAGTTCTCTGTGCAGTGCAAGACGGTATAATTTTGGGTTTATCCTCTAGAGGGGGGCGTGCACTTGAGTACTGGGAAAATCCTTAGCTGAGCATTCCCATGCAGAGCTGATTTCAGTGTTTGTGTATTTCTGCAACTGGATGTGCCCCTATCTGTGTGCTGATGAAAGTGTGAGACCGGGAGCGAGTCTGCAGCTTTTCACAGTATTACAGGGTGAGGAAGGGAGCCCAGGCTAATGGGTCAGGCAGGCTCAGTGGTACCTCAGTCCCAAGTGACACCCCGGAAAGGGGAGTGAGGGGAGAATCCCGTCACACCAGTCATCTCTAGTCTGCTGAACTTTGAACGGGGAAAGTGTAAGCGGTAGGACTGAAATCTTCCAAAGAGTTATTTGGAATACCCTCGAAAATGCATGGAAAGACTATCAGACTCTACATCTAAGCTGCATTTGGAGTCAAACATTTTGGGATGATTCCAGAAAGACTTTTACAAGCCAACAGATATAACATCACTGCTATGATCCTGATCTATGAACACTGTAAGTCACTTGTATGTATATGATTCCTTAACCATTAATAAATCTCTTTTCTTTTAATAATAAATTTTAGTTTGTTTACTAAGAATTGGCTGACCATCATATTTGGGTAAGATCTGAGATCCATACTGACCTGAGGGTAAGTGTCCGATCCTTTGGGATTGGTAGAACTTTAAGTATGGTGAATAGGGTTTTCAGAAACCCCTCGCTGTATTAGACTTGGTTATCTAGATGGGAGTCCAGGAGTCTGTGTTTGGCTTCTTGTTAACTATTAGAATATAGATATTCAGGCCTGCCTGTAAAGGCCTATACTTTAAGAATTTTGGGGTATTTTTATCACTTAGCTAATTACAGGGGTATAAAAACAAAGAATCAAAATCACCGTCCGCCTGTGTATGGGCCTTCTCTCACTAGGATAGTCTGAGGCCTTGTTCTTAGGCTAAGGACTTTGGCTAAGCAGCAGGGGCAGCCATAAGCTGGGAAGCATACGGTCACATCCTCACATTCTAATCCAGTCACGTTGAAATAAGGTGGTATTGGGCTGTTAGGAAGATGATCCTGTCCTGATAACGCCCATCACCCCAGATAAAGAAGCAGATCTTAAGATGGTTAAAGAAAACTTAGTTTGATAGCATTCTGTCTGGCAAGAAATCACTTATCAATGGTTAGGAGTACTTGTGGCACCTTAGAGACTAACAAATTTATTTGAGCATAAGCTTTCGTGGGCTACAGCCCACTTCATCGGATGCATAGAATGGAACATATAGTATGGAGAGATATATACACATACAGAGAACATGAAAAGGTGGGAGTTGTCCTACCAACTCTAAGAGGCTAATTAATTAGGTGGGAGTTGCCCTACCAACTCTAAGGCTAATTAATTAGGTGGGAGTTGCCCTACCAACTCTAAGAGGCTAATTAGGTGGGAGTTGCCCTACCAACTCTAAGAGGCTAATTAATTAATTAGCCTCTTAGAGTTGGT
>NW_020688615.1:0-8294 GCF_002925995.2 Terrapene triunguis | reverse complement strand
CCGAGCTGGAGTACCGGCGTCGACGGCGAGCACTTCCGGGATCGATCCGGGATCGATTTATCACGTCTAAACCAGACACGATAAATCGATCCCAGAACATCGATTGCCTGCCGCCGGACCCTCCGGTAAGTGTAGACGTACCCTAAGGTGTGAAATTAAACCAATCTAGCTATACTGGTATAACACCCTGTGTAGACACTTATTCCAGTATAAGAGCATGTCTGTAGTGCAATCAGAGGTGTAGCTGGAACATGTGTAGGCATGCCTGAGGTAGCTAACTTGGTACCAACAGCAGTGAAACCATGGCAGTATGGGCTAGACGCTCTAGTACATATCCAGCATCACTGGTGAGGTTGTGTAACCCGTCCTGCTGCAGCTTCACTGCTGCTGTTATTCAAACTGGATAGAACAGAGCTAGCTTGGGTATGTTGACATGTACTGCAGTCACACTTCTGATTGCAACATACATATATCCTTAGTGTTTTTTTTTTTTTTTAATTTAGCTTGTGTCCCTTGGGAAGGAGTTTAAGCTATCCCCTGAAAAGGTGCTCACATTGGAATAAGAGTGCTCATCCGGGTGGGGAGAGGGGGAGGAGGGTTGTACCATGTAATAATATTGGTGTAACAAGTAAACGTTCTTGCGTAGATAAGGCCTTACTCTTTATTGGCCTTATGCTACAGTTTTGAGACAGTGCATTGAATAAACCCAATTTTCCTTGCATCCTTTGGATCTAAGGGATGCAGCCTGCATGTGGCTTTTGGTTGGTCACATAAATCCTCATTTGTTCATTAATTGTCTTCAGCAGTCAACATGTCTTGAGAGGAGGTGCCGTTATCATGCAGGTAGAGGTGGCCTCCATTGCAGGGCCTGATTTCTACAGAGAACGCTTAAAATATCCAGCCTTTCTACGCCGGGTACAATTCACATTATACAGGCTGGGTCTTGGCCACAATTTCCTTGCCATCTAATTGTACACTGTTGAGGCACTGTCATTACGGTGGTGATGACTGAGAGCGGTCAGTCATATGAAGGCTGTTGGCCATTTGGTCACATCTAGCGAAGTCCTTGTAACTGAGTTTAAGAAGTATAATTAAGCACAATTCAAAGTCCATTGCTGCCCACAGGGTTTTAATATGGCTTGGCTAGCCAATAGGGAGAGGGCTAAACTGTGTTCTAGGCTACAGGCAAGATTCCAGGTCCTATTCTGGCTGCTTTGTGCTGTTCCAGTAGCATAAATCTGGCAGATCAGGGTCTTCTCTCTGTTTCTCCTGGCTAGGGGAGTCCTTTGGTGGTGTAGAGCCATAGTTGTGGCCCCTGTGCCATCCCCTCTTGTGGCCCTCAGTGAAGAGGGTGTTCCCAAGAGGAAGGGGGGTGGCTGGGGCATCCATGGGCCAGAATGGTTCACCGATGCCATGGACACCCTCAAGGTTGTTGCACTAATTGACAGCAGGACTAGACCAGACCCAGGTCCGGGGGAGCACAAGAATGGCTTGAAAGCCACCTTTTGTAGGTTTTGCTCCAAACACAGTTTGGCCAGACAGGTGGATCCAAGTCTGTCTACCTAGGCTGGAGCATGGTGGTTCTGTCTGCATTGTTCACATGGCTAGCCAGTAAAACTGGACAAATGATATCTGTGAGTAGCTTACTTGATGGGGTTTTTCTCTTGAGTTCTCCAATAATTTCCCTGCTGTTAGACCAGCTCAGTAAATGGTTGAAGACAATTAGTTGGATCATCTGCAATGTTTTTGTTATTTGTCCCCCTCTAGTGAAGAAATGGTGTTAGATCTCAACTTGGCTATGCTAAGGTTTGAACTAAAGTGTAAGCACTCCTTTTTATGTTGGGGTTGTGAGGCTGGTGTACTGGGGGCCTTTAATACACTTTTCTCCTGGCTGGATTCCAGGGCACACCTTCATTCAGGGGAGGAGTGTCCCATTTGTATGGAGACGCTCTCAGGCAAAAGCATTATTTTGCCCCAGGAGGACAGAATGTATTCCGATCAGGAGGTTGCAGATGAAGGAAAGGTGCAGGGCTGCAGGCTTTCCCAGAACCAAGTGCCAGCTCCATCTTTTTAAAGTTTCCCTTTCTCAACTTCGTCAGATCTGGTGGGGATGATTTGCACGATGGGAATGTTTAAAATTGATGGTTCAAACCTATTTTGGAAGGACTGAGTGGGCAAAAGGGGAGGAGAGAGGCACTGTGTGTCAAAAACAGCATTACCTGTTTCGGAGTCACTGAGAACTCTGAAGAAAATGATCTTGAATGCTTATGGATCAAAGTCCTAACAGATAAAACAGAAGACAGGGTATTAGTTGGTGTCTGCTATAGGCTGCCAATATCACACTAGGGATTAGGGTAAGTGACCATATGTCCCGTTTTGGCCAGGACAATCCCTTTTTTAAGCCCCGTCCCAGCCGTCCTGACTTTTTTGGCAAAAGTGGGCATTTGTCCCATTTGCTCCTGCCAACTGTTTTGTTGTTATGTTGCTGATCAATTAGAGAACATGCTTGTTTAAAGTTGTGCAATGCTCCCTTATAATGTTGTTTGGTAGCTGCCTGCTTTGTCCACTGCTTGCAGAAAGAGCAGCCCATTGGAGCTAGCTGGTGGGGGCTTGGAACCAGGGTGGACCTGCAGCCCCCCTATCATCTCCCCACTCCCCTAAGTTCCCTGTGCGGCAGTCACCCAGCAGGCTAGCAATTGCCTGCAGTTCAGCTGTCCCTCCCCCCACTGCCATGTGCGGCTTCTGCCCTCTGCCTGGGAGCTGCTCCCGGGAGCCTCCTGCTTGCTGTGCAGGGAAGGGGGGAGGAGAGGGGCTAATGTCAGGGTGTCCCCCTCCCCCCTGCTTCTACCCCCCCACTTACCCCATCTCCATAGAGCGGGGGTGTGACGTTATTGACATAAACTGGGACCATATAGATCATTGTTGCAACCAAGGTCCTGTAGTGGCACCCAAATCTTGTATAAAGGGGGTCAAATGGGGTGTCTAAGACAAGGTTATGGTTTACTGGTTATGATTATGCTGTCTATATGTGTGTATCAGTTTTGTAGTTGAAGTATGAATATTGGCTCTATACTGTCTGTATGGCAAATTTATGCTATGCTTCTGGGTGACATCCTAGACAAGCTGGGATTAGCTCTGCCTAGCCTGCTTGATGGCCCATTAAGGACCATCAGCTATACAATGGACCCATTGAGAGAAGGCCAATATGCCTTCAGACTCAGCAAAGTATGCAGGGACTGGCCTATGTGACTCCAGGCTCCATTTTGCTGTAATTTTCCACAGTGAGAACAAAGAGGTGTCCTTACACCTGGAAAAGACTATATAAGGCTGATGCCTCATCTCCATTGGGTCTTCAATCCTGCTTCATACCTCTGGAGGAACTTTGCTACAAGCTGAAGCTTTGAACGAAGGACTGAGGACCCATCCCAGCGGGGGATGTATTCCAGAGACTTGATTTGAACCTGCAGTTTACTATCGCTGCTGCAAGCCTGAACCAAGAACTTTGCCATTACTGTATGTAATTGATTCCATTTAACCAATTCTCTCATCTCTATCTTTTTCCTTTTATGAATAAACCTTTAGATTTTAGATTCTAAAGGATTGGCAACAGCGTGATTTGTGGGTAAGATCTGATTTGTATATTGACCTGGGTCTGGGGCTTGGTCCTTTGGGATCAGGAGAACCTTTTTCTTTTACTGGGGTATTGGTTTTCATAACCATTTGTCCCCATAACGAGTGGCACTGGTGGTAATACTGGGAAACTGGAGTGTCTAAGGAGATTGCTTGTGAGACTTGCGGTTAGCCAGTGGGGTGAGACCGGAGTCCTCCCAGTCTGGCTGGTTTGGTTTGCCTTAGAGGTGGAAAAACCCCAGCCTTGGGCTGTAACTGCCCTGTTTGAGCAAATTGTCCTGAGTTGGCACTCTCAGTTGGGTTCCGCCAGAACCGCATCGTCACAGTGGCGTAGTCGTGCTTGGATCCACAGAACCAGGTCAATTAAGCTTTGTGTCAGAACCCCACGCTATCCAAATTTGAATTTTGGGATTGAGAGTTTTGTTGGTTAAAGAGCTGCTGCAATGGCTGAGCAAAGAGCATATGAGGGACTTGGCAAAAAAGCCCTGGAAAATTTATGTTCAGAAAAGAGGATAAGCTTTAGAAAGAAAGCTACAAATCAAGAACTGAGAAATCTGTTAATAGCCAGTGATCAGGGGGCAAGAGCACAGCCCTTACCTGAGGCTACAGAAGATGCAGAAAAAATTAGGATGCAAAAGGTGACAAGTAAACTGCA
This sequence comes from Terrapene triunguis, assembly GCF_002925995.2. Classification (NCBI taxonomy): domain Eukaryota; kingdom Metazoa; phylum Chordata; order Testudines; family Emydidae; genus Terrapene; species Terrapene triunguis. The sequence continues at coordinate 4,009 of NW_020688615.1, read as the reverse complement.
ATTTGAGCATGAACAGAAGCTAGCAGATCTTCGATTGCTGGAGAAGCAAAAAATAGCAGAATTAGAAAGAGAGAGAGAGAAAGAGGCCGCTGAGAGAGAGAAAGAGGCCGATCAAAGAAAGAAGGAGGCTGATGAGCGAGAAGAGAGAGCTCGTAAGGGGCGTCTAGAGCTGCTCGCTGCTGAACAGGAGACTCGCAGGATGGAACAGGAGATGGCCAGACTTCAGCTCCAAGTAATGGAAGAGCGGAGAAAGTCATCCCCACCTGGTACTCCACTTCCACCCCGCCATGAGAAAAACTGGGAAAGGATGTGTCCCATTTACAATGATACTGAGGATATAGAGGAGTTTTTGTCTACCTTTGAACGCCTCTGCAATCTGTACCAGATCCCCGAGGGTCAGCGAATGCCTGTCCTGCTGACCAGACTGACTGGAAAAGCCAGGGAGGTATTTAATGACTTGGGGGAACAAGAAGCCTTGGATTATGGGCGGTTTAAAGATTCTGTGTTAAGGCGGTTCAAGGTTACTCCTGAATCTTACAGAGTTAAGTTTAGAAAGTTTAAGATGTCTAATGATTGTACTTTTGTAGAATGTGCTCATAAGCTGATGGGTTTTGTTAAAAAGTGGGTTGTGGGAGCCAAGGTGCATGGGAGTTTTGAAAAACTGCTGGATTTAATAACTTTGGAACAGTTCTTAGACATTGTGCCTGATAATGTGAGGGCAGCTGTGTGTGATAGGGACCCTGAGTCAGTCCTACGGGCAGCAGAGATTGCGGATGCCCAAACCCAAAACAGGGCTCGAGAAGGGTGTAAAACCCCAGGGAAAACTAATCACCATTCTCCCCAGTTCAAGAGGAGGGAAGGATTTAAAAGTAAACCTGACTCTTCTAAAGGAGTTCAAGGGGGCCCGGAGGGTAGGAACTCACATCCCAGGACGGAACAGGTTACATGCTATCACTGTGGTATGCTGGGCCACATGAGACCAGACTGCCCGACACTGAAGGGCAGCCCAAAACCAGCAACCCCAAATGCCACGGCAAATGCTAACCCTGTTGTTATAAACTCACAGGCAAGCTACACAGAGCCCAGCATTGGTGCCCTCTGTGCAAATGCTGTTTCTGTGGTCTCTAAAAAATTTGACCTTAAAACTCACATTAAAGCTAAATATGGGGGAAATAATGCAGAGTTTATTAGCAGTGCAGAAGTGAATGGAGTAAGGTGTATGGCATGGAGGGACACCGCAGCAGATATCACTTTGGTTAGAGCAAGTCTTGTCAGGGAGGAAGATTATTTGCCAGGTGAAGATGTGACTGTTGTAGCCTTTTCTGAGTATTTTGTCACGGTGCCTTTGGCTAAAATCCACCTGAAATGGAAGGGATTTGAGGGCACCATGGTTGTGGGAGTAAAAGACACAATCCCTAAGGATATTATGATTGGAAATGATATTAAAGCTATGGTCAGTCAAGTTAACACAAACCAGGCACAGGAGAGGATTGATCCTAAGGTTGTGCCTACGGAGGGTTTCTCCAAAAGTTTGTCTTTGGAAAGTAGCTGTTTGGCTGTGAATGAAGTTTCTGAATGTCTATCTAATGTCTCAGAAATAAATCTGGAATTAGATCAAGCGAAGGGAGAGGAGAACAAGGAGATTTTGGATGAGCCTAGGCAGCCTTGTGAGCTGATGGCTTTATCTAGTCAGCAGTTTGGGAAGGCAAGGAGAGTGGAAGACGAGTGTCCCTATCCCTTACCTGTTTCCTGTGTGAAGAATAGTGACAGTGAAGGAAATGTGCCTGTGTCTGTCAGGGGTATTGACTTGCCTGTGGAGGAAGCTACCCCAGTCTCCAAGCAGTTGTCGGTGAACAGCCCTGTGTGCTGGGACAAGGGAAATGAAATCCCATACTGTATGTCTAGTAAAGGAAAATGTGTCTCCAACTCTTTTTTGTCTGTGGAGCAGACAGAAGGGGCCTTTCAGCCTGTGATGGTTGAGGATAGTGCAGTTGTCTCAGATTTGGTTCTGGATTCAACTAAAGCCCAGGAAGGAAATGGTCCCAAGTTTGTGTCTGCTGGGGAGAATGGCACTGTAACTAGGTTGCATCCAGTTAGTGTCTTAGCAAAATCCCAGAGACCAGACAATTCTGGTGCTTGTATTTTGCCTGTTGCTCATGTGTGGTTGGAGAAGGGTGTAACAGCTCTGTCTAATCAGGGTGATACCCTAGCCAGGGCACAAGGAGAGCAGAAAGGTAATTTGGTTGTGGTACCTACAGACAGTTTAACAACTTGTAGCAAAAAGGACAAAATTCCTAAGCTTGTGTGTGGCAAAGGAAAGGAGAATGCTTCCGACCTTTCATCTAGTGAGTCTATGGGTTTGCCTGAAAGGGGATTGTGTAGAAATCTGCCTGATGGGCCAAAGGTGATCCTGAATGTAAGTAAGACCCAGACAGAGTCTGTTGTTGCTCAGGAAAGTGTTCCTTTAGAGCAAGCCCTAGGTGAAGAGGGTAAGGGCAGAATTTCTGTGAGGGGTGAATTGCTGCTTAGAAAAGCTCCTGGGGAAAGGAATCCTCATGGTAATCTGTGCAAGCAGTTCCCTGCAACTGAAGGGTGTGAGAGTGATTTAATCAAGGAAGTTTCAGTTCCTAACAGCCAGAAGTTGTCTGTTGTGAATGGATCCACTGACTTTCCTTTTGAAAGATCCAGTGTGGGTAGCTTTGAGAAGGTCTCAGAGGAAGTAAAAGTTGTTAAGGAATTGAGGCAGCCCTATAACCAAGTGGCTGTGTGGGGCCAACTTGCTGGGGAGACAATGTTGTTGGAACAGGAATGTCTCCATTCTGATTCTTTAAATGAGCAGTTTGTGCTTCAGGGTTTGAGGACAGATTTGGTTACTGATGTGTCAGAGCAGAGCAGTTTTATGGCCGAATGCTTGAGGATGCAGGGGAGAGCAAGCAAACTCACACCCTCAGACTCTTTAGATTTGTGTGGTATCTCTTTAAGACAGAGTCCAGCCTTGGAAATGATAGCAGTTACGAATATGAAAACTGGTGGACTGGCTCTGGTCTGGGGTAGTGCAAATTACTTGCCTGGCGGGGAGAGGAAGGACTTGCTAATAGCTGTTAGCACAGAGAGCCCACCTCATCAGCCAGTGAATTCTGTTAAGCAAGAGAAATCAGGGTTTGATCCGGCAGGACAAGGAGGGAAGAGAAAACTTAATTTTGCAAAGGGAAGCCACAGGTTAACCCTAAAGTGCCCAAACTCCAATGGTATTGAGCCAAAGGTGGGGCATGACAAACATGATTGTAGATAGACACTTGCAATGAACTTGTTGTTAGTGCTAATGGTAAATTTTGTAATGAATGTGTTGCTATGGCCACAAACTGAAAAAATGTACAATGTGCCTAATCTTTTGGAGAATCCCTTGAACATGTTAAAAGGACTACATGAGAACACACGTTATGTTAAAAGGCCTAGTTACACTGATGTTTCACAGTTAATGCCTGTAAACAATATTGGAACTTTTCACAAGGAAAAAGACATTCCAGACCTAATGTGCTGCGTGAAAAGGAAGACTGAGGCACACTACCATATTGCTTTCATGGCTAAATGCCAAGATTCCTGTACTATGAAGAACATTAATATCTGCAGTTATTTGATGTTAATTGGGTTCCAAACATTTGCCCGAGCTTGTATGGATAAAGTAGTTGTTTGCTTTAGTTCTTGGCAAGATCACATGAGACATACAGGAACCATGCTGCAAGAGCAGATCCAATCCACTATTGTTCTAACTAAGTTTTACCTTGAGTTTGTAAAGAGGTTCAATCATGTTGTTGGACATGACTTTGATAAACCATCTCTGTTGTACACTGGTATGGCTTCTAACCCAATACTAGCTGTAGCGAGACAGACCCAAGGATGGGGAGCTCTTGGGATGCAGTCAGTGATCTTTGTGTCATCCCTTCCTGCATCAATTTTGCGTTGGGGGTGTGACGTTATTGACATAAACTGGGACCATATAGATCATTGT
>NW_020688614.1:0-6943 GCF_002925995.2 Terrapene triunguis | reverse complement strand
CATTGAACAATAATTAAATAAATTAGTAAAAGGGTGGGTAAGGCCAAAGCTGTTTCTTTCCCTTCACTTATATTTCCTCCAGTGTCTGTGGTTAATGATAAATCTGTCCTCCTTCATTATTGTCTTCCTCTTAACTTGACTTAGGGATTACATCTAAGGGGAAGTTTCTAAGTGAAAAGCGTTTGTTCATGTCATGGCCTAATATTAGTGCTGTGTTCAGTGACAGTGGCCCTAAGTGTAGCAAAAAACATTCTATAGGCCCAGTTCTGAAGTCAGTGGAGAAGCGCTATATTGTTAGGTGTTCACAGTATTTTATGTATACTATTAAAAAGAGAGGCAGCTACAAGGGTTCAGTGAATCTATGCTCATCTTCACAGAACTTTTGTAGATTACTTTAAAGATGATGTTTTCTGAGATAGCTTTTTTTCTACTTGTGTACAAATATGTTACAGACTGGGGAATATGTCTGTAGCAACTTATGAATTCCGTTTTTGTTTGGAAAATACCTGTTGTATTTCAGCCTCCATTTCTTCGTCTTCAATAAGGCTCTGAGCATTCAATCTGTAGCAGGCACTTGGCACCTAGTTTGGAAAACTTGGACAGAACAATCGAGGGCCATCAGCATTAGAATAACTTTCCCTAGTGGAGCAATGGTGGTTCTAGACCAAACCCATGGAGTTAAAAAAGGGAGTGATGCCAGATTAAGGGGGCTGAGTTCAGGAGTTGATTGTTTTCCATAGATCTGTAACTTTCTTGTGCTTTTTCAGAGTATAGCATGTATATTTAAGAAATTCCTTTGTTCAGCCTGTTGCCTTGCTTTACTGCCACGCTATCATTGAAGGGGTTAACTAGAAACTACAGATTCCACAATCAGGGGATCTCAGGTGGGGAAGAGGCATAAGGAGGAAGGAACTGTTCTATTCACTGGAGGGCTCAGGCACTGGTTCCAGGGTCTAGGCAGCCAGATTGCAGGGTCCCGCCGCTCAAGAGGAGTGTCAGAAACCAGGTATGCACCTGGGTGGACCCAGAGGTAGGAGAAGCGATCGCTCACTACTCTGATGCAGAAGACTTAGCAGCATATATGACTTAGTGGTTGAATTTCATCACAGCATTGAAAGAGCAGGATTAGAACTGGTAGTGACAATTACTAATATTTACTATAAATCATTTATTTCCACATAAAGTATATGCTGATACATGTTATGTGGCAGTGTACTTTTACTCCAGTTTAGATCCTGTAATGGGGATTCTCAAACCATTTACACTAGGGATCACACCTTAATTGAGGATTAGTCTCATGGACATGTCACCCGTGATTTGTGACTGTCTGGCACAACTACCAATTGTTCAATCGTAACATCCCTGTGGCACTGGCAGAAATCAATTACATGGAAAGATACTATTTTTAAAGTATTTATGGGCCAGATCCTCAACTAGTGTAAATCAGAATTGTCTTCAATTTAAATAAACTAATTTATAACAGTTCAGAATATGCCCCAATGTATTTTTGTCTTTAGTATGAGAATGTTTGTCTGTTTTTAAGAAAGATAATCAGACCATCTACTTTTATTTTTCAAATCATCTCCCTCTCCCACGTGTTTTGATTCTGTACCAGCCACATGTGACCATACAGCTCCCTACTGATTACCATCAGGTGCTCTGAGAACCAACATAGTGGACTAGTTTGGGAACTTCTGTGCTACAACATTATCAGATGCAGTGATCTCAATTAAAAAGTCATCTTTTTCCAACTGTTACCATAGCATGGTATCTGACATACCACCATACATCCCTATACTTCATATTTATATTCTTCTAGAGATTTCATGTTTTCTTGTTACTCCAGCCCCACGGGTACTGCTGGATAGACTGCTGGTCCTGCTGTATTTCAGGGTGAAAAGTGAAGGGAACTGACATATTAGACTATGAGCTACTCATGTCTCAACTTGCAATGGTGAAAAAAAAAAACTAGAGCTGGATGAATAACAACAGAGTTTGGTTTGCTGTAATTTGCTGAGTTTTTGAGAGTATTCAGATAGCTGCTAGGTAGTTGTGAAAATATTTCTGCCTCTCAGCTAGTAGCACAAATAATTATCCATCTTAAAAATTGTATTGCCAGATGTACTATTTGCTAGTCCTTTGTTTAAAATTTTTTAGTCAGGGAGCGAAAACAAGACCATGAGACTTACACACTCACACAAGAAATACAAATGGCAGAAGTGATCAAATACAGAGTTCATGAACAACCCCTAGGCTGAAATCTGTTTGCATAAGCTATTCAGCAAATACTTACACTTAACAAATACACACTCAGAAATTGGGACCAGTTCATGTACATTATAAAATGCTAAATTCAGAATGAATGTTCTTTGCAAAGAATAATTTGATCAAAAGTGTTTTCTGATGTTGTGTCTCATGGATATGTGGCATTCTTTAATAGTGACAAGCCCTTTGCATAAGGTTGAAGCACTCCAGACATAACTAGAATTTACTTCATTCTTGGATGAGCCACTCTTGTTCAGCTGGATGCTATGTCCTTGGACATTGGGAAAAGAGCCATTGCCTCTTTTTCACTTTTCTGCCATCAGAAGCCCAGATCAAATCTGTTGAAGTCAATGGGAAGGCTCCCGTCAGCTTCAGGGTCAGACTCATAGTGACTGATTTCTTAAGCATTGCCAATTGTTAGCGAGAAAGGCATTGCTCCCACTTGTAGCTCTTTTTAACTTATGATAGAAAGAGAGTGACCATATGGGTGAATGTGTGCCTAGGCCTGTTATTATCCCGTGGGTTAATGGAAAGCCACTCAGGCACCAAAAGGACATTTTTCATTCAATAGAGAAGTGAAGGAGGAAGACAGACATTATAGAGGGAGGAGAAGAGAGGAGGAAGACAGACATTATACAAGGAGCCCCTGCTGACTTCCTAGTATTATTGTATAGGTCTCAGTTGGTCAATGCCAGTGGAGTTGGGGATCTGCACTGGAAGGAAGGCAAAACTTTGCATCTTCTCCTATTCATCTGCTGAAGTGGTAGTTCTAATTACTTCTGTAAGTGTATTGTACATTTTTAATGTTTGTAAACACACCATAACCCAGAGAATACCCAGAGGGGCAGATTATGCAACACTGAATACCCTAGTTAATTAAATAAAGTGATCCTGTTTGTGATATCCCAAAGAGTGTTTTGAGGATCATTATGTTATAAGAGTAGAAATAATCTGAAGAAAATAGTTTTGAAAGTTTTTCTTTGTGCCACCAGGGACTCTTTTAGGGGAACTCCACTATGACTTTGTAGATGTATTGAATGGTTGTGTGATATACAATATACTTTGTTCTTATTTACAGGTTTTAAATAACTTGTTTCATCAAATACCCCCAGCTTCAGTCCCAAGAATTTGAAGTCTTTATCTATTATTTTCCCCTCCAGCATGGCCAACCACAGAATTCTAAAAGGTCATCCTTGTTGTGATTCAAGAGGCAAATAAATTAACAACTCTACTGAAAAGTAATTGAGCAATTTTGTGCCATGACAATGGATTTCTTCCCAAAATATCTCTCTTGAGCAAAGTGTTCAAGACAGTGTTTGTTTTTAAGATGTTAATTGCTAATAAACTTGAACCCTCATGCATTTATTTTAAAAAGGAAATGTTGCATTTGGAATTTTATTATATGCAACAGTTGATTTGTAAACAAGTACAAATGGAACATTGTACCTGATTGAATTCCAAATCTTTGAGGACAGTTTGTAGACTAGTTAATGTTTCATAGTTAACTGGACAAGAAGTATGAAACATTATGGCAACATAAATCTCTAATTATTTTAATATCAATATAGCCACATTTTTTGAAGATTTTTTTTCATATACTTATATGCCTTTCCTATTTCATGTGTGTTTTTTTTAAATTGCAAAATAAGTATACTGTAAATGCAAATTATGTATGATACAAATGTAGTGAGTTATGGAGTAGAATAATGGTAGCATTTCATAGAAAATTCTCCCCATTCTCCACTCTCATATGACATATTCTTTTTATATGCAGCCAACTATTAGCTTGGAGTGGTGAGGGTATGCTGGGAAAAGAGGGGTTGGCTGATGGAAGCATGCCTAAATTCTTCTTGTCTATATTACTTATTAGTGGAATGTCACAATCCTCAGCAGTGAAATGGTAAACAATGTTGACATTTAAACTATCCTAAATGGGCATTAGCATTAACACCTCACTGAGATGAATGGAGCAGATCTCACCTCCCTGAGAGTTGTTATTTCAGGCTGTGCACAGAACCAGAAAGACATCACACATTGGTTTACACTCCATTCACATTGGGAAGGTTTCCTTCACAAACATGAGGGCTAGAAACAATTTTTTTTTTAAAAAAAGTAAAAGCAGTGGACTCTGCAGGACAATTATTCAGCAAAGAGTGGGTTTTGTTGTAAGTTGTGGTGCAATAGAGTCTCTGAATTCACGGAGCCCTGCTTTTTAGGAAGGATTTGAATGTGGACACAGGATGCTTAGTGGACAAGAAGGTAAGAAGTTAAAATTTTATATGGGTTACCCTATACCAGTGGTTCTCAAACTGGGGGTCAAGACTACACATACGAAACAGATAGCAACTGCTATAAAATACATAGGTGCTGACGTCCCCTCTGCCTGGTGGGTGCTTGACCCCCCCGCCCTTGTCCCTGCCCTTGTCCCACATCTACACCACCCTCCTCCAAACCTCTTTCCACCCATTCCCCAAAGTCCCCACCCCACCCCGCCTTTTCCCACCTCAGCCCCGCTCCCATTGACCCCCTTCCCCCAAGTCCCTGCCCCTGCCCTGCCTCTTCTCCGCCTCCTCCCCTGAGAGCACTGCGTCCCCACTCCTCCTCCTCCCTCCTGGAAAGTCCTAAGTGCCACCAAACAGCTGTTAGGCAGTAGGGGGGTGGGAAGCGCTGGGAGGGAGGGGGAAAAGCAGGGATGCGGTGTGCTCAGAGGGGGAGAAGGAGGCGAGGAGGGGGGAGCTTGGCTGCCAGTGGGTGCAGAGTACCCGCTAATTTTTCTCCATGGATTCAGCACCTATGGATTCGGCGCCTATGATAAAATTATAATTTAAATCTAGCATCTAGCATTTTAGAAAATTGCATACACCTTACAGTGTAGTGTATTTACTTCAAAAGGATTGTAAATGTGTAACGCAGCAATTGCTGTTCCTAAACAATATATATATATAGTTGTATTATCACTACTTTAAGGAAAATGGACTCTGCGGATTGTATATTATGTGAGCACGTTTGTTGTCTTGAGACTAAGAAGGTAGGACAGAGACCACATTAGAGGGCTTGATTGTTCAGCAGTTGAAGATCTGCATTAAACCAAAGACCCATCAGAACACTGAGATTGGCAAAAAAAAAAAAAAAGGTAATTTATAATTTAACAGTCAGACACAGGCAGGGGCTGTGCTGGGGCTATAGCCACCCCAAAATTTGTCTTAGCCTCCTGTAGCCACCCCTTCCAGCACAAAGTCCAGCACAAAGGTCAAATGTTATATAGACGTAAGGGTTGCATGGTATGGCATTGCCACAATTACTTCTGCAGTTCTGCACTTTTGCTGGCAGCGGCACAGCTTTCAGAGCTGGGACCCGGCCAGAATCCACTACCCTCCAGCTGCCCAGCTCTGAAGACAGCACCGCCACCAGCAGCAACGCAGAAGTAAGGATGGCAATGGGCACTAAGTCTGCTGTGAAAAGTGACATTGACAAAGTTTCTTCACGCCCCCTCCCCCATTAAACAGTAACTATTAAAAAAAAAAAAGTTTCTGCTTAACAATGAAAATGTGTTTTAATCGTAAAAGTGGTGGGAAAAGGTAACTTCATTTTAAAACAAATGTGTTATAAATTTAGCATTTAAAATAGTGTTAAATATAAAAAATGGGTTTTTAATTGATAAGAGGTTTTCCACTCAGAGGCTTGCTGTCTGAAAGGGGTTGCCAATTCAGAAAGTTTGAGAGCCACTGCCCTAAACTTATTAAATGAACAACCTAGTTCTAATTAGAAAGAAAGAGGCTCAAATTAATATTATTTTTAGGTGATGTGTTTACTTCAATCTTTGTTAACATGAAGCTCTGAGGCATAGAAGTTTAAAATAGATATTTGTCGAGTTATTCCAAAACTTTCAAAAAGTTCTGGAATCTTTCACCTACCTCTGCACTCCCTTCCTTCTGTTGGAACAGAGACACAAATATATATTTTTGTGATCTGAAAGGATTCTCATAAGAAATTTCTATCTAGCTGAAACCAGGAAACACTAAAATCTCAAAACCATTTCTATGGAAGTTCTAAGCCAAAGGGGGTTTGAACTTCCAGCCCGTTAGAATGACACCCCCCCCCCATACAAAACGCTGTTCTGAAATTTTGTGGTTCATGCAACACTATGTAATAACACAATGATCATAAAACCCATCTTTAATCATTGTAATACAAAGAAAAACTGCCTTTAATCCCTTAGAAACAAGTGATCATTTCTGAAAGCAAAGTACTGGGTGGAATCAACACTGTATATTATAACCACACATGGATCTACTCCTGTCTTGCTTTTTCCTTAATATTTTATGAACATGGTATTCATGAAAGTAATACATGAAAAGCAAGGTTTGTGGTCAGGTGTAATGTTAGGAGGTTGTAAAGCAGAATCCTGACCCGAAATAAACATGTTAATTCCAGTTCTCAACAGAGGTTGTCATTCAGACCAATTTCAGAGTAGCAGCTGTGTTAGTCTGTATCCGCAAAAAGAACAGGAGTACTTGTGGCACCTTAGAGACTAACAAATTTATTAGAGCATAAGCTTTCGTGGGCTACAACCCACTTCTTCGGATGCATATAGAGTGAAACATATATTGAGGAGATATATATACACACACATACAGAGAGCATGAACAGGTGGGAGTTGTCTTACCAACTCTGAGAG
>NW_020688613.1:0-1013 GCF_002925995.2 Terrapene triunguis | reverse complement strand
GGTGGGGCTGGCGCCCTGCCGGGGCTCGGGGGTCCCGGATGCTCCTCCGTGCCGGGCCAAAGGGCAGTCCCTCCGGACGTGCCCTATCGCCCGGCAGAGGTAGCACCGGGTCTCCCCCGTGGAATAATGCACCCGGTAATGGGCCCCCTGATAGGGGACCAGGAAAGACCCCTCGAGCGCCTCTCCGCCACGTGCTGCCGGCGGCAGTTGGAGCTGCACGTGCCGGCGGAACGAGAGGACGTGATGGAGGGCGGGGTCTTTGCAGCCCAGCGAGAGAGGGCGGACGATGGAAATTGGTTTCCCCAGGTTAGAAAGGGCAGGTAGCAGGGCGACATTGGGGAGGAAAGGAGGGACGGAGGTGAGGACCATACGGACACCCAGGTCCTCCAGCGGCTCCAGGGGGACGAATACGCCCCCCACCGCCAGGCCCGTCTCCACCGCTTCTTGGGCGGCGGCCTCCGAGGCAAGGAAGAAAACAACCTTGCCATACATTTTGGAGGCCGCCACGATGGCCGTGGGCCCCACCACCCTCGCCAATGCCCACACGTAGGTCTCTACATGGGGCGAGGCGGGCACCTGGAGGCAACGGATGCCGTGCCTCCTAGTCAAGGTGGGGAAGGGGCCCAGGCCGCCATAGATGGAAGCGGAGGCGGTGGATGGGCGAGATGGCATACCGGCAGGCGGGGGGGCCGCCGCCACCTGGGCATACGCCCTGGGGGCCGGAGAAGGGGCACCCGCAGAGCTGGTGGAGGGAGCAGCGGGAAGGGACGCCGCGGCCGGTGGCGGGGCCGCGGCAGTGGAGGTAGCCCCTTCCATGGAGGGCCCAGTCTTCCTAGCGGGGCTCTTCCCCTTCTTTTTGCCCTGGCCTTTCCTGCCGGCTGGGGCAGCTCCCCCAGAATTGGAGGGAGCGAGGGACGTGGCAGCAGCGGAGGTCACCCCGTCGCCCGCCGCTGCCAACACCGCAGCGGTGCCAGTGGCAGGTGGTTTGGCAGCGGCTAAGGGGCCAGGCAGGG
>NW_020688612.1:0-6542 GCF_002925995.2 Terrapene triunguis | reverse complement strand
CTGCAGCAGTCTGCTCACACAGACTTAGCTACGGCACAGGGGCCATGACTGGCAAAACTGATTTTCTTCAATCACCCAGCTCTCTCTTTCTCAAGGCAGCACTGAGATAGGTGAGATCAGTTGGTGCAGTAGTTTGTATTGATTGTGTGTGTGGGGGGGGGGGCATTCTCTGGGAAATGCACTTGGAATTGAATTTTCCTGTGCACAGAATCTGCCTGTGTTGGCATTCAGATTCAAATAAGGTCCATCTCTTTTCTTAGTCATTTGTCTCATGAGCTGATAATGGAGGAAAGCTTTAATTTCTATCTAGGGTCGTATGGGGACAAACATAATTTTGACATTGGACATAACATTGATTTCATTCCCTTTTCCATTAATAACTGAGGTCAAATTAGCCTTTCACTTCCAGGAGGGCAAGATAAGTTCTCTACTGTATATACAGTCTGATATTCAGATGTGCAGAAAGCTGAGTCAAAAATCCCACTGAGTCGGAGTTTAAGTGACTTAGGAGGAAAAGTCCAATTAATTTTCTATCAGGCCCCTCTTTTCAAAATTATGTCACTGTGTCGAGATAATGTTTTCTGGTCACATTCATTTCTTCTTGATACTGACTTGATACTTGAGAAGGTTTATGCATTACCTTCTCATAAACAAACTAGAGAAATACAACCTAGATGCAGCTACTATAAGGTGGGTGCATAGCTGATTGGAAAACAGTTCCCAGACTTTAGCTATCAGTGTTTCACAGTCATGTTGGAAGGGCATAACTAGTGAGGTCCCGCAGGGATTGGTTCTTGGTCCGGTTCTGTTCAATATCTTCATCAATGATTAGATAATGGCACAGAGAATACACTTATAAAGTTTGCGGATGATACCAAGCTGGGAGCGGTTGCAAGTGCATTGGAGGATAGGATTATAATTCAAAGTGATCTGGACAAACTGGAGAAATGGTCTGACATAGGATGAAATTCAATAAGAATAAATACAAAGTACTCCATTTAGGAAGGAACGATCAGTTGCACACATACAAAAAGGGAAAGGACTGCCTAGGAAGGAATACTGCGGAAAGGGATCTGGGGGTCATAGTAGACCACAAGCTAAATATGAGTCAACTGTGTAACACTGTTGCAAAAAAAGCATCATTCTGTGATGTATTCGGAGGAGTGTTGTAAGCAGCACACGAGAAGTAATTCTTCTGCTCTACAGTGCGCTGATTAGGCCTCAACTGGAGCATTGTGTCTAGTTTTGGGCGCCACATTTCAGGAAAGATGTAGACAAATTGGAGAAAGTCCAGAGAGGAGCAACAAAAATGATTAGAGGTCTAGAAAACATGACCTATGAGGGAAGATTGAAAAAATTGGGTTTCTTTAGTCTGGAGAAGAGAAGACTGAGAGGGGACATGATAACAGTTTTCAAGTACATAAAAGGTTATTATGAGGAGCATGGAGAAAAATTGTTCTTCTTAACCTCTGAGCATAGGACAAGAAGCAATGGGCTGAAATTGCAGCAAGGGTGGTTTACGTTGGACATTAGGAAAACTTCCTAACTGTCAGAGTGGTTCAGCATTGGAATAAATTGCCTAGGAAGGTTGTGGAATCACCATCATTGGAGATTTTTAAAAGCAGGTTGGACAAACACCTGTCAGGGATGGTCTAGATAATACTTAGTCCTGCCATAAGTGCAAGGGACTGGACTAGATGACCTCTTGAGGTCCCTTCCTGTTCTATGATTATTATTTTTTTTGAAAAATCCTAATGATTTTAATAGATAAGAATCCAATTATATACTACAGATATTAAATAGTGTTTTCAACATAATAGTCTAGAACAACTGTCAGACTGTAATGGAGAAGGAGATTATTTGCATAGATTTGGCCAGATGTCCAGCTATTGTAAATTGGCCATAGTTTGATTGCAGCCAATCTGGCAGTTCCCATGCTGGTGTAACACAGCTGTAGTTCTATTGAAGTCATAAGGACAGATTGCAGAGAGAGAGAGAGAGAGAGAGAATAAATTCATAAATTCCTCTATAGCCTGGTGGCTAGAATACTCACCCCGGATGCAGAAGTATACAGTAACCCTGCACTGCCTCTTTTATGATTTATTCATAGAGGAACAGCTTCAAGAGGAGAGACTGAGGGGGCCCTACATCATACTATCCCTTAGTCAGAGCTGAGAAGGTTATTTGTGAATACCAGTAGGACCTGATTCTGGGACTTTGGCACCTAACTGCCACTTTAGACGCCTAAGTCCTTTTGTGTATCCAGCCTATTTTGTCTATTTAAAACACACAAATGCCATCTGCCATCTCTCTCTAAATTCAGTCTACACATTTTACAGAATTGAATAGGACTCTCTTTACGTTCATCTTATGGAACAGATGATCTCCACATACTCTTTCCGTTTATTTTTATGATAAGTGTTAATTTCATTTTTTTCTGGTCTTCCAGGTCACAGATTTCCTGAATAAATGTCAATGAAAAATCAAACCACGGTGACCGAATTTATCCTCCTGGGACTTTCCAGTGACCCACAGATGCAGATTTTCCTCTTCTTGGTGTTCTTAGTTATTTACCTAATCACTCTGGGTGGTAACATAGTGATCATGGTGGTGATAAGAGCTGATTCTCACCTTCACACCCCTATGTACTTCTTCCTCTTCCATTTATCCTTTGTTGATATCTGCTATTCCTCAGTCACGGTGCCTAATATGCTGATGAACTTCCTAGCAGAGCACAAAACTATTTCTGTCAATGGCTGCATTGCCCAGATGTTCCTTTTTATCCTCTTGGCTGGTGCTGAAATTTTCATTCTCTCAGCCATGGCTTATGACCGCTATGCTGCCATCTGTGACCCATTGCGTTACGTGGAGACAATGAGGAAAGGGATCTGTGTTCAGCTGGTTAGTGGTGCATGGACCATGGGCTTCTTCTATGCCCTTCTTAATACAATTTTTGCCCTCAAGTTGCATTTCTGTGGGCCCAATCAAATCAGCCATTTCAGCTGTGAGCTCCCTCCTCTGTTACAACTGTCCTGCACTGACACCCTCACCAATCAAGTGGTGCTACTTATTTCTGCTTTGGTATTTGCTTTGAGCTCCTTCCTCCTCACCCTAATCTCCTACATTCACATCATCTCCACCATCCTGAGGATACGCTCTGCGGAGGGCAGGCGTAAAGCCTTCTCCACCTGCAGCTCCCACCTGATTGTGGTTGGCTTGTTGTACGTGACAGGTTTTCTCCAGTACACAAAACCCAGCTCAGTCTCCTCTGTGGTTCTGGATGAAATGTTCTCCATCCAGTACAGCATCTTGACCCCCATGTTAAACCCCATCGTCTATAGCCTGAAAAACAAGGAGGTGAAAACAGCTCTAAGGAATATATTGTGGAAATTCAGGTTTCTCAATTAGTGTTGATTCTCTCTCTTCTTTTTTTAAGTCAGAGAGCATAGATTTGTGAGTAACTAGTGTATGGGACATTCTCAGCTCAGAGAATGGCACTTTGGGCCAAATCCTCCTCTGGTCTAAATCAGTGCAGATCCATTGAAGTAAATTGGCCAAATCCCCAGCGTGTATAAATCAGCATAGCTCCATTGGAACCAATGGGTGCTGGAGTTAGACTCACAAAGGGTCTTGAACAGGAGAAATTGAGAGAGATATCCCATGACGCAGTGGCAAGGGCATATGCATGGGAGGGGACAGATCCCTGTTTCAGTCATTTCTCCATCTCAGACACTTGAAGTAGGGGTCTCCCACATCTGAGATAAGTACCATAACCACTGGGAAAAAGGTTATGCCAGAGCTCATGTTCCTAATTCTGTCTCCTTGTTTGCACAAAATCAAATGGATATAATTGACCATGAACAAATTCAGGTTGGAAATTAGAGAAAGGTTTCTCACCCTCAGAAGGATGAAGTTCTGGAACAACCTTCTCATAGGAGCTGTAGGGATGCACAAATTAATTAGTTTTAAGAAAGATTTGGAT
This sequence comes from Terrapene triunguis, assembly GCF_002925995.2. NCBI lineage: Eukaryota > Metazoa > Chordata > Testudines > Emydidae > Terrapene > Terrapene triunguis. The sequence continues at coordinate 2,560 of NW_020688612.1, read as the reverse complement.
AAATTTATGACGGTGTGATGGTGGGGAGCAGGGCTCAGCAACCCTGGGCCTCACTTCTGGTTTATGTCTTATGTTCCTAAAGGACATGCTTCAGGGTTTCAGCCAGACACCACGGTTCATGAAGGAATCCTGCCTCCTCCCACCAATGTATTCTGGGAGGGGATTTTTTTTTGTCTCCTTCCTCTGAAGCATCAGAGATGGCCACAGTTGGAGATAGGATCTTGGATGGGATGGGTCAGGGCTCTGAGGCGGTACCGAGTTTTCTCTCACTCAGATGTTTGCCTACGTTGTTCTTGCTCACATAGTCAGGGACTAACTGATGGACAATTAGCTAAGGACACAAAAACTAACCGCACATTTTTTTTAAGTACATCAGAAGCAGGAAGCTAAACAAACAATCAGTGGGGCCATTGGATGATCAAGATGCTAAAGGAGCACTCAGGAAAGACATTGCTGTTGTAGAGAAGCTAAATGAATTATTTGCATTAATCTTCACTGCAGAAGATGGGTGGGAGATCCCTTCACCTTAGGTGATAAATTAGAGGAACTGTCCCATACTGAGCTGTCGATCGAGGAGGTTTTGGAACAAATTGATAAATTAAACAGTAATTAGTCACAAGGACCAGGTGTCATTCATCCAAGAGTCCTAAAGAAACTCAGATATGAAATTGCAGAACTCCTTCTTTTTCTTACAGTCATGAAATCTATCATTTCACAAGCACTTTCTCCCAAAATTGCCTTCCACCTTCAGATTTGCAACCATTTCCTCCCTATTGGTTAGAATCAAGTGTAAAATGGCCACACCTTTCACCTCCACTCTGACCACCCCCCATTGCTACACCCCTTACTCCCACTCTGTCCCAACCTGCCTAGCTAGGTTTTGCAGTCCTGAGGTCCCAAATGGGGCCTTGGGCCATGGCAGAGTAATAGGTCACATCCATAGACTCTTATTCTATACATGTGTCGGGTTTTTGTTTGGTTTTGTGTCTTCAGAAAACCTAAAAAGCAATTTACAATGAAAACACTCAGTTCAGCCTATGTGAGCAACAAAGATTTACCCTGGTTGTTAGAGAGATCAAGTTTGGGATTTGAAAGGATTGTAAGGGAGGCGCCCAAATCCTATTAATTCTCCCAGTGACTTAAAAACCCTAAACCAGACCAAGACTCTTATTTCTATTTATTTGAAGGTTAAGACCAATGGGTCCAGAACACAGGTCTGCAGAGGTATTAGGCACTTAACCAATCCAAACTACTACACAGCAGCAGCTGTAATCAGCCTGCACTCCACTTCCCATGACTGCTGTGGAGACAGACCATGAGAAGTTCCACCCCAAGCGTTTGATAGGCAGATAGCCCCACGGCGCCTGATTGCTTCTTGCCCTTTATAAACCCAAGGGGTGCTCTGGGAAGTGTCCAGGCAACAGTATGGATCTTCTGTAGTTGCTATGACTGTTCTGGCTCTATGTTCTTGAACTCCTGGCTTGACTGTGGCTTGTTTTGGACTTTTCCTCCTGACTCGGACCCTGAAATCTGACTTGGACTCTGACGCTCGGTATTGACCCTGGCCTGGAACTGACTATGAACTCTTTGCTACTCCTAGACTCAGGTTTGCCCCTTGGCCCTGACTGCCCTTTTCGAGTTCCTGATATCGATAGTCTTCCAAATATCCCATGGAAGTGGGGACTGGTGTAGCTCATAGGGCTAGCTTGCCTTTACTATATTCAGTTCCTTACCTTCATTATATTTAGCTGCTTTCATTATATTCAGCTGTAATGCAAGAAACCTACAGGCCTGTATCCTGTAAGATATTAGCTGAAGCATTAGTTAGCATAAGTGCGGTTAAGTAGGCTGCAACCCTTGGCACAGATCAGCCGTTACCTTTAGATTTTGGGAACTAAGAAGAGCTTGCACAATGGCAGGAGCTAGAATGTTCCAGTAAGTGTTTCCACAACGAACATGGAAGTAATAACTGCAAATCTGCTTAAGCAAGGGGTGATGAGCTGAAATGGTAGTTACATGTATTAATATACTAACCTATAGAAGAAAGACACATCAATATTAGTAGGATGAGGAAACACAAATAAGGGGAAGGGGGAACCCTACTGAATATGCATTAGATATAGTGATGTCAGTGTAACACAAAAAGAACAGGAGTACTTGTGGCACCTTAGAGATTAACAAAATTATTAGATTAAATTTGTTAGTCTCTAAGGTGCCACAAGTACTCCTGTTCTTTTTGCGGATACAGACTAACACGGCTGCTACTCTGAAACCTGTCAGTGTAACACAGTCGTTCTCAAACTTTTGTATTGGTGATCCCTTTCACACAGCAAGCCTCTGAGTGTGACCCCCCCCCTTATAAATTAAAAACACATTTTAAAAAATATTTAACACTATTATAAATCCTGGAGGTGGAGCGGCATTTGAGGGTGGAGGCTGTCAGCTTGTGACATATGTAATAACCACATAACACCCTGGGGGTGGTGGTGTCACAACCCTCAGTTTCAGAACCACTGGCATAACATATTATAGAAGTTGCATCCCAGTCTGTGAATGGTAG
>NW_020688611.1:0-9671 GCF_002925995.2 Terrapene triunguis | reverse complement strand
TGTTTTGCCTCAATTTTCCATTGTCCTTGTTCACAGCCTCCTGCAGCTGACTGCTGAATCACAATATTTTAAAGAGGTTGTTGCCGTTTGTTTTTCATTAGATTTTTGAATTGGGATATAGTGCTTTCCTGTTTACTTTATTGGAGGTGATTACAAATAGAGAATTGGGTTTCTTTTCCTCTTTTCCTTTCTGTTTTTAACTGAAAAATGGCTAACGGCTTTGTAGGAGCTCCTACCAGGAATCTTTTTGAGGACTAGCCTATGAGAAAATATGGCTATTGAAGAGATACTTGAATACATTGGAACAGAATGCAAGAAAGAGGGGTCACTTTAGTTTTATTTTGTACATCCCAAAATGGATCTATATTATCTATATCTATATTATCTCCTCCACCACACATGCTTTGTAAACCAGTGCATGTGCCACAGGGAATAACTGTTCCATGAAGCAAGCACACACATGTTGGACTCTGGTATGTTAGATCTCTTTTTTTTCCTCAATCCACTTCTTTAGTTCCCTGAATCTGAATAGGTGATCCTTGTCATGTTTCAACGTCTGAATGCCACTTCATGGATTTGCACTTTAGGGGGTTGCAAACTACCACTCAGACCTATCAAACCCTTTGAAACTGAAAACATCTATTCAAAAACCTCCTGCTCCTGGAAGCTTTTTAATAATGTTGCACAAAAGTGGCAACCAAACCAAACAAACAAAAAAGTAGAATTTCCTGTAAAATGTGTAGCCATTTTATATGCAACTTGTAGAGGAGGGATGGAAACACTTAAGAAAAATTATTCAGATCTACCTAGGTGGTGTTTGGGATTCAGCTGGAGCCAGTAGAGGTTGTGATGTCATCTGGGTCCCTCTCTCTAGCCCAGTCTGATCAGGACCTCTCAGGATTAGGATTACAAAGGCCCAGGGTCCCAGGAGATAGGGAGAGTGTCAGCCACAATGGTGAAACTTGCTCTAGTAGCCAATTTTTCTCCCCAAAGTCTCTTTCTTTAAGGACCCGCAAACAGAGGAATGGAATAACCTGTACCCTCATTATTTTGTCAACAATTAGGCCTAGTTTCTGACACACCAATTATGGTTCACTTTTCTTATTTACCAAATATGATCTTCACACAGTGCTTGAGTAATATCAGTAGGCCTTTTAAAAAAATTCAGTCTTTGTCTCCTTTTCATACCCTTTTCCATAAACATTGTTGTTATGGGTTATTGTGACGTCTCATGAACTTACACTCACTTTTTACAGTTGGGCTCACAATCAGGGTAAATTTGCAGGCCCTATTATCACAAAACTCATCCGTTTTAGTGGAACATGGGCATCTAAGTCCCTTAAGTAGCTTTGACAATCACAACCAGGATGTATTTTAAAAGTCACTTCCAAGTTTTAAAAAAGTTATAAAATCAGTTTTAAAAAAATTAAACAAACTGACTTAAGGTGGCCAGTATGTTATGATCTTCTCACTTCATCACTGATTCTCAGTTACTCTGTAGCATCTGTTGTATTTTGCACCCTCATGATAGTGCTACTTCATCTACCTTTTTGTTCTGATGGGCCTCAGATCTTTTTTCCACTCCAGCATCATGATGGACAATATCATCTGGTTGACAGCAGCAGCATCACAACTCATCAGCTTTGTGGTTTGATTAAATGCCCATAAAATAGCACACATCAGGGGTAATGTACAGGTTAGTGTCCTCTTGAGTCTGGTTAGAAAGCATATAAAATGTTGTATCACTACATGCAGCTCCTATAGCCATCCCAGGCACATCCCTGGTGGAATTAAGACCACATCCTTACTTCATTTAGTAGCAGAGAAGACCACTGTGCATCTGAAGCTCCTTAAATATATGCTATGTTGAACAGTCCACTGAAGTGTCAGCATATCTTAGGGACCATTACTAGCATCCTATCCATATTTGCATTTCTCCTGAGTTAACTCCATCAACACCAAGTTGAGGCAGCGGGATGCCAAACAGGATATATACAGAAAACTCTTGTTACACAACATCTTCACATTGTGGCTGCAGTCTGACACTACAAACCAGAGATGAAGTGGGAGCAGGTTAACCACTTTGTTATGATTGCTTTCAGCTTTTCTAAAATGTTACAGGGAGAGTGTAATTTCTGAAAGCCGCACATGCACAGCACGGCATGCTAACAAATGTTATAGGTGTTGTTGCCAAAGATAGACCCAATGGCTACTGATACATGTAAAATCATTGGTTTGGATGGTAGAGCTTACAGTTGGTGAAAGCATGCTGTAGAACTGATGTTCTTTCTCAAGTGATTGCACATGTCCATTCCACTGTAGGTGTTTGTGTGCTCCACGGCACAGCTGTTGTAGAGTTTTTTATTCTGGCGATTCCCATTGGGGTGGCACAAGCGCTTTCTGCTGACTCGTGCACCACATGCAGGCATAAAGGGCCGAGCCACCCTGACCCCACCCACACACACTCTTAGTTCCCTCCTACTTCCCATGACAGTTGCTGGAGCTCCCTTATATTGATTCTGCAAGTCTTTTCTTTTAGTGTAGAAGAAGTACCATTTTGAGAATCTGTGTAGTTAGCGTAGATTAGTTGAAAAAGAAAAAAATAGGTCTTTTTGTTGTTTGTGTGTTTCTGGTGCCTAATCTGGGTACCAGCCCTGCCACTCTTGTGGTAAGGCAGTGCTGATTAGGGACCCTCACCTCAGCTGCTTTAAGTGCTTGGGGAAGGCTCACGTAAGTGACAGATGTAGCATCTGTAAGGGCTTTAGGACCTGCTTTGAGAAGGATTGAGGGTTTCCCCCTCAATCAAGAGCATCTCTGCATCCATCTCAGCCAACTCCATCTACTGAACATAAGGAGCATCAATGCCGCAAACAACTTAGCGTTGGTACTGAGCCCAGCACCAAGCAAATTCAGGACCCTTCTCATGAGCAATCCCAAGAAGAGTGGGAATGGGACCAGCCGCCAGTTGACATTGGTGGAGGTGTCCTGCTCTAGGGAAGTTCAGGAGGTGCTGCTGAATAGTACAAAACCAGTAAGAGCACTTACCTGGCTAAATGAAAGAGATTTTCCATTTGATCCAGACTGAAAGGGTTGCTTCTATTAAGCGCATGCTGGACTATCTTCTGTCTCTAAAACACCAAGTGTTGGAGATTAGCTCAATCAGTGTGCAGCTAATATATGGAGATATACCTATCTCATAGAACTGGAAGTCCAGCCCCTTGCCTTCACTAGCAGGACCAAGTACTGATTTTGCTCCAGATTCTTAAGTGACCCTGTCAAGGCGGTATCCCCACTTTGAACTTTAGGGTACAAATGTAGGGGCCTGCATGAAAACTTCTAAGCTTATCTACCAGCTTAGCTTTGGTCCGCTGCCACCATCACAAGAATTCCCTCCCTGGGAAGCCTTGAGAAACCTTTCACCAATTCCCTGGTGAACACAGATCCAAACCCCCTTGGATCTTAAAACAAGGAGAAATTAACCATCCCCCCTCCTTCCTCCCACCCTCCTTTCACCAACTCCTGGTGAATACAGATCCAAACCCCCTTGGATCTTAAAACAAGGAGAAATCAATCTGGTTCTTAAAAAAGAAGGCTTTTAATTAAAGAAAAAGGTAAAATCATCTCTGTAAAATCAGTATGGAGAATAACTTTACAGGGTAATCAAACTTAAAGAGCTCAGAGGACCCCCCTCTGTCTTAGGTTCAAAGTACAGCAAAACAAAGACAAACACTCTGGTAAAAGGTACATTTACAAGTTGAGAAAACAAAGTAAATCTAAGACGCCTTGCCTGTCTTTTTACTTACAAGTTTGAAATAAGAGAGACTTGTTTAGAAAGATAGGTAGAACCTGGATTGATGTCTGGTCCCTCTCAGTCCCAAGAGCGAACCACCCCTTAAAACAAAGAGCACACACAAAAGCCTTTCCCCCCCCAAGATTTGAAAGTATCTTGCCCCCTTATTGGTCCTTTGGGTCAGGTGTCAGCCAGGTTACCCGAGCCTCTTAACCCTTTACAGGTAAAAGGATTTGGAGTCTCTGTACACAGAGAGCTGTTACCCTTCCCTTTATAGTTATGACACGCCCCCCAAATCACAGATAGTGTTGGACGTTCGGTTCGATTTCTTCCTGGAGTTCTAGGAGAAAACAGAGTTAATAAGACACATGTACCTTTAGACATACTACTGATTATATAAAAACTAACAATATGTTTTATTCCAAGAACAATTGTTAACCAGTTAACTCTGGGAAACTTTCCCGGGAGAGTGCATCAGCAACTTTGTTAGAAGCTCCCGAAATGTGTTGTATTTCAAAATCAAAATCTTGGAGAGCTAAACTCCACCGAAGAAGTTTTTTGTTATTTCCCTTGGCGGTATGAAGCCACTGTAGCGCAGCATGGTCTGTTTGTAGTTGGAAACGCCGTCCCCAAACATATGGGCATAGCTTTTCCAGCGCGTACACAATGGCGTAGCATTCCTTTTCGCTAATTGACCAGTGGCTTTCCCTCTCAGACAGTTTCTTGCTGAGAAACACGACAGGATGGAATTCTTGATCCGGTCCTTCCTGCATTAAAACTGCTCCCACGCCTCGCTCGGACGCATCTGTGGTTACTAGGAACGGTTTGTCAAAGTCTGGGGCCCTTAGCACAGGGTCAGACATGAGTGTTGCCTTAAGCTGGTTAAAGGCCTTTTGACACTTATCAGTCCACTGAACTGCATTTGGCTGTTTCTTTCTGGTTAGGTCTGTCAGCGGGGCGGCGATTTGGCTGTAGTGTGGTACAAATCGCCTATAATATCCGGCCAAGCCTAAGAAGGATTGGACCTGTTTCTTTGACTTTGGAACCGACCACTTTTGGATAGCATCCACTTTGGCCTGTAGGGGATTTATAGTTCCTTGACCCACCTGGTGCCCCAGGTACGTCACTCTGTTTTGGCCTATTTGACACTTTTTAGCCTTAACAGTTAGTCCTGCGTGTTGGATGCGCTCAAAGACTTTTTCCAGGTGCTCCAGGTGTTCTGTCCATGAATCAGAAAAAATGGCCACATCATCGAGGTAGGCAACTGCAGATTCTCCCAATCCCGCTAGGAGACCATCTACAAGTCTTTGGAAGGTGGCGGGTGCATTTCGCAACCCGAAAGGGAGTACATTGAATTCATACACCCCTGCCTGGGTGACGAAGGCGGACTTTTCCTTAGCGGGTTCATCTAGTGGTACTTGCCGGTACCCTTTGGTTAAGTCTAAAGTAGAGATGAATTGGGCATGTCCCAATTTTTCCAATAGCTCATCTGTGTGTGGCATTGGATAGTTGTCAGGACGAGTTACAGCATTTAGCTTACGGTAGTCCACGCAAAAGCGTATTTCCCCATCTGGTTTGGGAACTAGAACCACTGGAGATGCCCATGCACTGGTAGAGGGGCGGATTATACCCATCTGTAGCATGTCCTGGATCTCCCTTTGTATAGCAGTTTGGGCATGAGGTGACTCCCGGTAGGGTGTGGTTCTAATTGGGTGAGCATTACCTGTGTCAATGGAGTGGTATGCCCGTTCGGTCCGTCCTGGAGTGGCTGAGAAAATCGGTGCAAAGCTTGTGCACAGCTCCTTGATCTGCTGTCGCTGCAGACGTCCCAGGGTCGTGGAGAGGTTCACCTCTTCCACGCCACCATTCCTTTTTCCTTCGTAGTAGACACCTGCAGGCCACTCCGCGTCATCTGTTTCCTGGTCTGTAAACTGGCAAACGTTTAATTCTCTGGAATAAAAGGGCTTAAGAGAATTAACATGGTATACCTTAGGCTTTATGTTGGAGGTGGGGGAGGCTATGAGATAGTTAACAGCTCCTAGGCGCTCCTGGACCGTGAATGGTCCTTCCCACGACGCTTCCATTTTATGGGCCTGGAGCGCCTTTAAGACCATGACTTGGTCTCCTACTTTGAAGGACCGTTCTCTGGAATGTTTATCATACCAGGCCTTTTGCTCTTCCTGAGCATCCTTTAGGTTTTCTTTAGCAAGGGCTAAAGAGTGTCGGAGGGTGTTTTGTAGGTTGCTTACAAAGTCTAGAATGTTAGTTCCTGGAGAAGGCGTAAACCTCCCATTGCTGCTTCACCAACTGTAATGGCCCCTTAACCTCGCGGCCATACACAAGTTCAAATGGTGAAAACCCTAAACTGGGATGTGGTACAGCCCTGTAGGCAAAAAGCAACTGCTACAACACTAGGTCCCAATCATTGGAGTGTTCATTTACGAATTTACGTATCATGGCCCCCAAAGTTCCATTAAACCTCTCCACCAGACCATTGGTTTGATGGTGATGAGGGGTGGCAACCAAGTGATTCACCCCATGAGCTTCCCACAGGTTTTTCATGTTCCCTGCCAGGAAATTAGTTCCCGAATCTGTAAGGATGTCGGAGGGCCAACCTACCCTGGCAAAAATGTCTGCTAATGCCTGGCACACACTTTTAGCCTTGGTGTTGCTTAAGGGTACAGCTTCCGGCCATCGAGTAGCAAAATCCATGAAAGTCAGTACCTACTGCTTTCCTCTGGGTGTCTTCTTTGGGAAAGGACCCAGAATATCCACAGCTACTCGCTGAAATGGGACCTCAATTATGGGTAGTGGCTGGAGAGGGGCTTTAACCTGGTCTTGGGGCTTTCCCACTCGTTGGCACACCTCACAAGACCGGACATAATTAGCAACGTCCTTGCCCATTCCCTCCCAGTGGAAGGACTTCCCCAACCGGTCTTTGGTTCTGTTCACCCCAGAATGGCCACTGGGATGATCATGGGCTAAGCTCAAGAGCTTTACCCGATACTTAGTGGGAACTACCAACTGTCTTTGAGGATGCCAGTCTTCCTGGTGCCCACCAGAAAGAGTCTCCTTGTATAAAAGTCCTTTTTCTACAACAAACCGGGATCGGTTAGAAGAGCTGAGAGGCGGTGGGGTGCTCCGCGTCGCCGCCCAAGCTTTCTGAAGGCTGTCATCTGCTTCCTGCTCGGCCTGGAACTGTTCCCTTGATGCTGGAGACATCAGTTCCTCCTTGGACTGTGGACTGGGGCTTGGTCCCTCTGGAAGCGATGCAGGTGCTGGGGCTGTTTCCACTGACTGTGAACCGCTGTCCGCTGGTGCACTAGGTGGTATTTCAGGCTCTGGCTGAGCCTCTTGGGTAGGGTTATCTGCTGCTTCCGCCAGTTCAGGCTCGCTGGTGCCCTCTGGCATTGGAGTTGTAGACGGGTTTGCAAGCGCTGGACTCAGTGCTGGCAATGGTTCTGGTGCTGGTTGCGTTGCCAGTTCCGGTTCTGGGACTGGCTTTGACTGGGTCTCTGGGATTGGATCCACTACGGCTGTTGCAGTCGTTGGCAGGGGATCCGGTTCCACCACCTGTGTTTGGGTCTCCGGTAACACAGACGGGGCCCTGGTGGACGGCTCAGGAACAAGGATGGGGGTGGAAGCCTTGCTTAGCCTGGCTGCGGGTGACTATTCCCACCCTCTTGGCTAGCTTCACATGGTTGGCCAAGTCTTCCCCCAGCAGCATGGGGATGGGATAATTGTCATAGACTGCAAAAGTCCACATTCCTGCCCAGCCCTTGTACTGGACATGCAACTGGGCTGTAGGCAAGGTTACAGACTGTGACACGAAGGGTTGAATTGTCACTGTAGCCTCCGGGTTGATGAGTTTGGGGTCCACTAGGGATTGGTGGATAGTTGACACTTGTGCCCCAGTATCCCTCCAAGCGATAACCTTCTTTCCGCCCACTCTCAAGGTTTCCCTTCGCTCCGAGGGTATGAGAGAGGCATCTGGGTCTGGGGATCTTTGGTGTGACTGGGGTGTAATGAACTGTAATCGGTTGGGGTTCTTGGGGCAGTGAGCCTTTATATGCCCCAGTTCATGACATTTAAAACATCGCCCTGCTAAGGTATCACCGGGGCGATGTTGGTTGGTGGAGACTGGTGGGGTGGGGTGAGAAGGCGTCTGGGGTTTCCCTTGGGATGTGGATGGGGCCTTGGGTTGTCCCCGGTGATAAGGTTTTGTTTCGGCTTGCCCCTTCTGATATTCGCTCCACCTGCTACTAGCTTTTTTCTTTTCTGTCACCTCCACCCATTTGGCTCCAATCTCCCCTGCCTCAGTTACAGTTTTGGGCTTCCCATCTAGGATGTACCTTTCTATTTCCTCAGGAACACCCTCTAAAAACTGCTCCATTTGCAATAGGAAGGGCAACTCTTCCGTAGATTTAACATTTGCTCCTGATATCCAGGCATCCCAATTTTTTCCAATGTGGTAGGCATGTCAGGTAAATGACACATCGGGTTTCCACCTTAGGGCTCTGAACCGCCGACGGGCATGCTCAGGTGTTAGCCCCATTCTGATTCTGGCCTTGTTTTTAAAAAGTTCATAACTGTTCATGTGTTCCTTAGGCATTTCAGCCGCCACCTCTGCTAAGGGTCCACTGAGCTGCGGTCTCAGCTCTACCATGTACTGGGGTGGAGGGATGCTGTATCCAAGGCAGGCCCTTTCAAAATTTTCTAAGAAGGCCTCAGTATCATCGCCTGCCTTGTAGGTGGGGAATTTCCTGGGATGGGAAGTGGTACCTGGAGAGGAGTTGCTAGGATGGTCTGATGCATCCTGCTTAGCCCTTGCTGCTTCCAGTTCATGCTTCCTTTCTTTTTCTCTCGCCTCCTCTTTGGCTTTTTCCAGCTCCATCTCTTTTTCTTTCAGCTCCATCTCTCTCTTGTGGGCCTCCTCTTTGGCTTTCTCTTCTCTGTCTCTCAGCTCCATCTCTCTCTTGTGGGCCCCCTCTTTGGCTTTCTCTTCTCTGTCTCTCAGCTCTATCTCTTTTTCTTTCAGCTCCATAGCTCTCTTGTGGGCCTCCTCTTTAGCTTTTTCTTCTTTGGTAGTCATTTTCCTGTTTTCTTGTGCTGGGTCACACCCCTCTGCAGTTGACTGAAACTGGGATGTACTTAGCTCTGGCTGCTGCTGAGTTAACAGAGACTTTCTAACTAGCTACTTCCGAGGATGTAAAAAGAAAAAAAAACAATTCAACTTGTAAATTATCTTTACCAGTCAGTCAAAGTTTGCTCCCTTTGAACCCTTCTCTTAACAAAGGACCTCGTTAAAAAAAACTTAACACCTCTGCCTTCAGGCAAGGAGAGATAAGATATGCATCTACCTTCAGCTCTGCTCTCCAAGCAGCTAGAAGGAAAAAAAAATCTCTTAGGCCTGGTCTACACTACGACTTTAATTCGGATTTAGCTGCGTTAATCCGAATTAATCCTTAACCCGTCCACACAACGGAGCCAGTTACTTCGAATTAAAGAGCGCTTAAAATCGATTTCTGTACTCCACCCCAACGAGCGGAGTAGCACCAAAATCGATTTTGTTAATTCGAATTAGGGGTAGTGTGGCCGCACACCACCGAATTAATGTGGTTAAAATTAATGGGGTAGTGTGGCCGCACACCACCGAATTAATGTGGTTAAAAACCGAATTAATGTGCTTAGTGTGGCCGCGCACAATCGAATTTATACAATCTGTTTCCCAAATTCGAATTATCTAAATTCGAATTAATCTCGTAGTGTAGACGTACCCTTACTGGCTTTTGGGTCTAAAACGATCTCCACCGCTGTGCCACCATGTCAAGGCTGTATCCCCACTTTGAACTTTAGGGTACAAATGTAGGGGCCTGCATGA
>NW_020688610.1:0-2701 GCF_002925995.2 Terrapene triunguis | reverse complement strand
AGTTCCCTGAATCCAAATAGACCTAAAACTCTGCCCTAGGAAATCATGGCACACGTGCTCTATCCGCTGTGAAAACATGTAAAGGATGCAAGCTTTCCATGATAAATTGGTCACCGAGAGCTGTTAATCTTTTCTCAGCGCTGCTGTACATTTGAAATGCTACAGAGGAAGCTAGGGTGATAACTGATGCGAGGAAAATTGTTTGCCAACTCCACCGCCCAGTTCAGTTCGTTGATTACAGTCCCAAAGAATACCTGGGTTAGATTGACACTGATCATCCTTTACTGTTCGGATCCAATGTTTCAGGAGGCAAAGAGAGAGCGCGAGAGTGTCTTCAGAGGACATTACTTTTCTGTGACTCACACACTATTGCCTTGTGGGGAACAAGGACTTTCATGCAGTGAAGAAATGATGGGAACCAGTGAGGCAATGAGTGTGTCGGGCTCCAAATTCAGATGTCAGGATACATGAATGTTGAGACATGTTACTCTGGCTTTGTGTCTGACGCTATGGCCGCACAATTAAGCTGATGGTGCAGTTGCACCGCTGTAGCACTTCGATTGCAGATACTCTAAGCCAAGGGGAGAGAGCTTGCCCATCTGCTTGATTAGTCCACCCCTGCAAGCGGCGATAGCTCCGTTGAGAGGAGATGCTCTCCGTCGACGTACCGTTGTCTTCACAAGAAGCTAGGGATTTGTCAATCCTGAGCGATGTAATTAGACTGATTAATGGCTTTGGTGTAGACCAGATGTTGGCTTTCTCTTGTGTTTTATGCATTTATATCTCTTCTCTACCTTCTCCTACTCTGAAAGATTAAAAAGTGTGAAAATAGTAGAAGGGTGCTTTTTCTCCTTCTGCAAACTTTCCCACATAGAAGACCCACTTCGTGCGACACATATGACAAACAGAGAGAGAGAGGAACTCCAGTAATGCTTCGGAGCTACATAGGGACAAACACAACTTGAGTGACGGGTTCCAGTTCTTAACAATGGGGAGTCAAAGACACCTGACGTATATGACGAGAGTTTGTGAGCTTTGCAAATTTTATTCTTAAAAAGGAAAAGGAAAAGCTAGGTGAAGTTATTGATTGAAGAGTAAGAGACTAATTATGTAATAATCTGAATTATATTGGAAAACTGAAAGTTTTCTTCTTTTCTTAGTTGGTCAGGAAATGATGGCTTATCTTGAGAAGTTAATTTGTTTCATTTACCCCTGTAGTGTAAGGAGTTCTGAGAGAAAACCTCACGCCACAGGTTGGAGTGGGGAGAGGTGTGGTGTGTAAGAGACTATTGGCCGAGTCTAGATTTTAACTTTGTATTTCAAATAGAACTTATTTTGCTTAGCTTCAAAGGGCATGAAGACAAAAGACTGCTTCAGCTTATGGCAATTTTCAAGAAAACTCGCTGAGAGCATTTACCAATGAGATCCCTGACGAGCAGTGGTGCTTCATGAACGGCAAGGCCCCGAATCCCAGGGACTAGCAATGGCTGCAGTAGACTGTACTGCATCCAGTTTTCGCCCCTCCTCTCCCCCACTTCAGAAAGGCTGTGGACAAATTGGATCGAGTCCTGCTGAGGGGAAAGGATATTATCAGGGGGCTGGGGCACATGACTTACGAGGAGAGGCTGAGCGAACTGGGCATGTTTAGTCTGCAGAAGAGGCGAGGGATGGGCATTTGCTAGCAGCCTTCAACTACCTGAAAGCGAGTGGGGGATTCCAAAGACGATGGAGCTCGGCTGTTCTCAGGGACAGCAGATGACAGAACAAGGAGCTATGGTCTCTAGTTCAAGTGGGGCATGGCTAAGTTGGAGACGAAGAAAAACAATTTCAGTGGGAGGGTGGTTACCTAAGGAGGTGGTGGAATCTCCATCCTTTGAGGTTTTTCAGGTTCGCCTTGACAAAGCCCTGATTGGGACCATATAGGTGGGGTTGGTCTGGCTTTTAGTAGGGGATTGGACTAAATGACCTCCTGAGATCGCCGCCAACACTCATCTTCTCTGAGTCTATGACTGAAGTATGTGATTACAATCTACTTCGATAGGAAAGGTAACTATTAATGTGTAGGTCATATACGGGGGAGGGTTGTCACCGTTTGTTTCCATCAGTCACATTTGTTTCTGTTTATATTGCTATCCCTTCTGAAAAATGTCCTTTGTTTGCTAAGTGTACTTCAGTGCTGTGTGCGATACAGGAGCAGTGGGCTAAAGTAAAATTGGTACTGTGGGTCTAGACTGTTGCTTTGGGTACAGAGGATCTGGATTTCTCTGAGAATTTGAAGAAACTCAGGAGCGATGCTGTGTCTACTGTCAACTGCCAGGGCTTATGTAGCCCAGAGGAGGGTGCCTGAGCGGCTGACCGTCTGGGTGAGTTTGGTCGCTAACATCCAGCTGGCAAAGTGGAAAGACGTAACAAGGAGATCCTCCCTCCTCAGAACCCTGAGAACGGTCACAATGTACCTCAACAGTGAGCCACATGTCAGTTGCGCACAGGGAAGGCACCTGAAAGCACAGTTCCCTGAATCCAAATAGACCTAAAACTCTGCCCTAGGAAATCATAGCACATGTGCTCTTTCCGCTGTGAAAGCATGTAAAGGATGCAAGCTTTCCGTGATAAATTGGTCACCGAGAGCTGTTAATCTTTTCTCAGCGCTGCTGTACATTTGAAATGCTACAGAGGAAGCTAGGGTGACGACTGACGCGAG
>NW_020688609.1:30427-30639 GCF_002925995.2 Terrapene triunguis | reverse complement strand
CCATTCCTTATCTCTCTTTGTTATCCTCAGGAGAGTGATATCATTCATGGTCACCTGGTTGAAATGGGGTGATTTTATTAAGGGGACATTCAGAGGTGCCCGTTCCTGCTCGACTGAACAGAATTGTTCCCCACTGTTAGCCACGTAGTGGGGGGAAGGGGTGAAGTGATCATCCCAGAGAATTGGGTGTGTGTGTGGGGGGGGGGGGGTGG
>NW_020688609.1:4549-30327 GCF_002925995.2 Terrapene triunguis | reverse complement strand
AAATGGCCAACCCAATGGGTCCTTGGTATGGGAAATGAGGGCGCTGCTGTTTGAAACCATTTCCACATGTTATGAAGGTTAAAAAAGCCAAAAGACTGTGGCTTACCATGGCTGCCTGCAAGCCGAATTCAGTTGCCTGGCACTGCGTGAGTGATCTCTCACACCAAACCGGCAGGCCCTCAATATAAGAGGAAAAATGCGACCTTGTAACGAAAGCACATGTGCTGTGTAATGTGAACAGCAAAATTTAACGTGAAAGAGTGTACCCATTGTTCTCTAAAATGTGTCTTTTTTAACCACCTCTCCCTTCTCCTCCACCAGCTGCAAATGTTTCTCCTTCACAGAGGCTAGCAAAGATTACAAGGAGAAAATGGCGGACTCGGGATGATGTTCACGGAGCTCCAGATGTCCTCCCATGCTGAAAGAGCACAGCAGAATGCGTGGGGGCAGTCAATGTCAGAGTGCAAAAAAGCACAATTTGAACGAGAGGAGAGGTGGCGGGATGAATCACGGGCTGAACAGAGCAAGTGGCGGGCTGAAGATGATAGGTGGCGTCAGCTTGCAGACAGAAGGCAAGAGTCGATGCTTTGGCTGCTGGAGCATGAAATTGATATGCTCCAGCGCATGGTTGAGCTGCAGGAAAGGCAGCAGGAGCAGAGACCGCCGCTACAGCCCCTGTGTAACCAACAGCCCTCCTCCCCAAGTCCCATTGCCTCCTCACCCATAGGCCCAAGCACACGGTGGGGGGGCCTCCGGCCACCCAGTCACTCCACCCAGATGATTGCCCGAGCATCAGAAGGCTGGCTTTCAATAAGTGTTAAAGTTTTAAAGTTTTAAACTGCAGTGTGTCCTTTTCCTTCCCTCCTCCCCCACCCATCCCGGGCTACCTTGGCAATTATCCCCCTAGTTGTGTGATGAATTAATAAAGAATGCATGAATGAGAAGTAACAATGACTTTATTGCCTCTGCAAGCGGTGCTCGAAGGGGGGAGAGGAGGGTAGGGTGGTTGGTTTACAGGGAAGTAGAGTGAACCGGGGGGGCCAGGGGGTTCATCAAGGAGAAACAAACAGAAGTTTCACACCGTAGCCTGGCCAGTCACAAAATTCGTTTTCAAAGCTTCTCTGATGCGCACTGCGCCCTGCTGTACTCTTCTAACCGCCCAGGTGTCTGGCTGCGTGTAATCAGCGGCTAGGCAATTTGCCTTAACCTCCCACCCCGCCATAAATGTCTCCCCCTTACTCTCACAGATATTGTGGAGTGCACAGCAAGCAGCAATAACAATGGGGATATTGTTTTCGCTGAGGTCTGAGCGAGTCTGTGCCAGCGTGCTTTTAAATGTCCAAATGCCCATTCCACCACCATTCTGCACTTGCTCAGCCTGTAGTTGAACAGGTCCTGACTACTGTCCAGGCTGCCTGTGTACGGCTTCATGAGCCATGGCATTAAGGGGTAGGCTGGGTCCCCAAGGATAACGATAGGCATTTCAACATCCCCAACGGTTATTTTCTGGTCCGGGAAGAAAGTCCCTTCCTCCAGCTTTCGAAACAGAGCAGAGTGCCTGAAGACGTGAGCATCATGTACCTTTCCCGGCCATCCCACATTGATGTTGGTGAAACGTCCCTTGTGATCCACCAGGACTTGCAGCAGCATTGAAAAGTACCCCTTGCGGTTTATGTACTCGGTGGCTTGGTGCTCCGGTGCCAAAATAGGGATATGGGTTCTGTCTATCGCCCCACCACAGTTTGGGAATCCCATTGCAGCAAAGCCATCCACTATGGCCTGCACGTTTCCCAGAGTCACTACCCTTGATATCACCAGGTCTTTCATTGCCCTGGCAACTTGGATCACAGCAGCCCCCACAGTAGATTTGCCCACTCCAAATTGATTCCCGACTGACCGGTAGCTGTCTGGCATTGCAAGCTTCCACAGGGCTATTGCCACTTGCTTCTCAACTGTGAGGGCTGCTCTCATCCTGGTATTCTGGCGCTTCAGGGCAGGGGAAAGCAAGTCACAAAGTTCCATGAAAGTGCCCTTACGCATGCAAAAGTTTCGCAGCCACTGGGAATTGTCCCACACCTGCAACACGATGCGGTCCCACCAGTCTGTGCTTGTTTCCCGGGCCCAGAATCGGCGTTCCACGGCATGAACCTGCCCCATTAACACCATGATTTGCACATTGCTGGGGCCCGTACTTTGTGAGAGGTCTATGTCCATGTCAATTTCCTCATCACTCTCGTCGCCGCGCTGCAATCGACTCCTCGGCTGGTCCTGGTTTTGCTTTGGCATGTCCTGGCTCTGCATATACTCCAGGACAATGTGCGTGGTGTTCATAGTGCTCATAATTGCTGCGGTGATCTGAGCGGGCTCCATGATCCCAGTGCTATGGCGTCTGGGCTGAAAAAAGGCGCAAAACTGACGGAGGGAGGGGTGACTGACGACATGGCGTACAGGTACAGGGAATTAAAATCCACAAAGGTGGCTGTGCATCAGGGAGAAACACAAACAACTGTCACACAGAATGGCCCCCCCAAAGATTGAACTCAAAACCCTGGGTTTAGCAGGCCGTTGATTTCACGGAGGGAGGGGAAAGCAAATGAATACATCTATTTTTTTACATCTTAAGCTGGCAGCAGACGGTGCAGCATGACTGATAGCCCTTGGCATCTTCTGTGTGCTTGGCAGAAGATACTGTACTACGACTGTTAGCCATCATCGTCAAGACGGTTCAATAGGACTGCCGGCAGGACTGAGTCTCCAGGAGACAAAGCATGTCTGCCCAGGTGCCTCTGATTGAACTGGAATACGACGATGATGGATACCAGTCGTAATACACCATCTACTGCCAAAAGGCAAGGGGCTGCTGCTGTGTAGCAATGCAGCCCCACGTCTGCCAGCACCCAGATAGCCGATGAAGGCTACCAGTCATACTGCACCGTCTATTGCCAAAAGGCAATTAGCTGATGCTGTGTAGCAATGCAGTACCACGTCTGCCGGCACCCAGATGACATATGGTGATGGTGAGCTGAGCTGAGCTGAGCGGGCTCCATGCTTGCCGTGGTATGTTGTCTGCACAGGTAACCTAGGTAAAAAGGCGCGAATCGATTGTCTGCCGTTGCTGTGACGGAGGGGGAGGGGCCTGACGACATGTACCCAGAACCCCCCGCGACACTGTTTTGCATCATCAGGCATTGGGATCTCAACCCAGAATTCCAATGGGCGGCGGAGACTGCGGGAACTGTGGGATAGCTACCCACAGTGCAACGCTCCGGAAGTCGACGCTAGCCTCGGTACTGTGGACGCGGTCCGCCGACTTCATGCACTTAGAGCATTTTATGTGGGGACACACACAATCAACTGTATAAAACCGATATCTATAAAACCGGCTTCTATAAATTCGACCTAATTTCGTAGTGTAGACGTACCCTAAGAATTTACAGCACAAACTATCCCGACAACAATGGTGGTGATGTTCATTTGTAAATATCTAACTGTGAATGGGCTCCTCCTTCAGCTCCTGGAGTCCCTGGCTGGCAGGCCTCTTTGGGAATTAAGCAGCCTGCACAGACCACCACCAGGCTACCTGGACCAAGCGTCTTTATTACTGCAGAACTAGTAACTATGGTTTGTAACCTATTATTTAAATCAGCTTCTGTACCAAATGACTGGAAGATAGCTAATGTGATGCCAATTTTTAAAAAGGGCTTAGAGGTGATCCCGGCAATTACAGTCCAGTAAGCCCGATTTCAGTACCAGGCAAACCATAGTAAAGAACAGAATTATCAGACACATAGATGAACATAATTTGTTGGGGAAGAGTCAACATGGATTTTGTAAAGGGAAATCATGTCTCACCAATTTATTAGAATTCTTTGAGGGGGTGTCACCGTGCCTTCATGGGTCATAACTGAGAATACCAAATTCAGGACAAACTGCTGAGAAATAGGGCAGACACACCCCAAAACTGGTGGTTATTCTCCCATAAGATATACCAAACTAGCAACAAAAGCAAGCTTCTATTTCACCACACTGGCTAACAATTCAGAACAGCAGTTTCCTTAGGTATTCTAGTCCTTGTATCAGCACCAAAAAAAAATAGACTTAAAGATGAGTGGGTCTTTAAAACCAATTTAGTCAAATAAAAGGTTCTTCTGATCCCAAAGAACCAGCCACACACCCAGGGCAATATTCCAATAATCACACTGTTGCCAATTCTTTAGTAACTAAAATCTAAAGGTTTATTTATAAAAAGAAAGAAAGGTGAGAGTTAAAATTGGTTAAAGGAATTAAATATACACAATAATTGCAAAGTTCTTGGTTCGGGCTTGTAGCAGTGATGGAATAAGTCAAGTCTCTGGCTGCTTCCAAATCATTGGGGTGGGGGGCTGGACCCAGGCCTCCGTGGGGGAGGCTGGGGGCAGAGGGGAAACCACCCCCTGGCCCCAGCCCACTCTGCTCTGCTCCCCTGGTCCCAGCCTTGGGGGGCAGGGGGAACTGCCCCCCAGCACTTGCTGGTGGCATGGCTGGGAGCCAGTGGAGCGGAGCAGGCTGGGGCCGAGTTGCTCTATTTACCTTCGCCAGTGAGTGCAGGCCCGACCCCTGCAGCAGTCCTCAAGGGAGTGGGGGTGGGGCTGGGGCGGAGCAGGGGTGGGGGCTTTGGGGAAGGGGTGGAGTGGGGGTAGAGCTGGGGTGGAGCAGGGATGGGAAGAGGCGGAGCTGGGGCGGAGGCCATGGGGAAGAGGCAGAACAGGGGCTGGAGTAGCACACAGCTGCTCAGGGCACCAGGAAATGTGGTGCCCCAAATTTCCTGGTGCCCTACGCAGCTGCGTACTTTACCCTGGGAAGGGATCTCGAGAGGTCATCTAGTCCAGTCCCCTACACTTATGGCAGGACTAAGTATTATCTAGACCTTTTCTGACAGGTGTTTGTCTAACCTGTTCTTAAAAATCTCCAATGATGGAGATTCCACAACCTCCCTAGGCAATTTATTCTAGAGCTTAGCCACCCGGACAGTTAGGAAGTTTTTCCTAATGTCCAACCTAAACCGCCCTTGCTGCAATTTAAGACCATTGCTTCTTGTCCTATCCTCACAGGTTAAGAAAATGTTTTCTCTCTCCTTCTTGTAACAAGCTTTTATGTACTTGAAAACGATTATCATGTCCCCTCTCAGTCTTCTCTTTTCCAGACTAAACAAACCCAATTTTTTCAATCTTGCCTCATAGGTCATGTTTTCTAGACCTTTAATCATTTTTGTGGCTCTTCTCTGGACTTTCTCCAATTTGTCCACATCTTTCCTGAAATGTGGCTCCCAGAACTGGACAAAATACTCCAGCTGAGGCCTAATCAGCGTGGAGTAGAGCGGAAGAATTACTTCTCATGTCTTGTTGATGGACACTCCTGCTAATACATCCCCAAATGATGTTTGCTTTTTTTGCAACGGTGTTACGCTGTTGACTCATATTTAGCTTGTGGTCCACTATGACCCTCAGATCCTTTTGCACAGTACTCCTTCCTAGGCAATCATTTCCCATTTTGTACATATGCAACTGATTGGTCCTTCCTAAATGGAGTACTTTGCATTTATCATTATTGCATTTTATCCTATTTACTTCAGACCATTTCTCCAGTCCAAGTTCATCATAGTCCAGAGGTTTGAGCAGGAAAGAGGCAAAATGGAGATGTTTCCAGGGCCTTTTATAGCTTCTGCCATGTGGAGGGAAATCCATTGTTTTAAACAAAGCCCTCAGCACAACAAGTGTAAAATTACAGGTAGCAAGATGGTGTTTGGAGTCACATGGGCAAGTCACATGTCCATGAATGATTTTGCACAGCAGGAAAGTCCATTAACTGTCGATAGGCATCTTCCATTGTGAGTTAAGCATACTTTAATGGGCCATTTAACTTGAATAATCCCTTCAAGATGTGCAGGCTAAATACCTTGTGTGCGTTACCACAGGAGCAAACATAACTGAAATACAGGTATAGGGTCAATACTCATAACTTCAAAAACAACGATATATGCATACAAACAGCATAATCATATTCAGTAAATCATAACTTTTCTATTGACACCTTTCTTGACACACTCTGAATAAGATTTGTTGCAATTATATAACAGTGGTAGCAACAATAATCTACATGGTCATATTTTAATTAGATAATGTCACCCCACCCCCAACACAAAACTCATGCAGGAAGGGGTGTCCCAGGCACTGCTGAATGCATCATAGGAACTTTCAATTCTTGGTTCTGTGTTACTACAGCTTCTAACCCCATATTAGAAGTATCAGTGTATAACGGAAATGGTTCATCAAAATTATGTTTGAGTAAAACAGGCTTTTTCTTTGTAAAGTTCATTATGGAAGTAATAATATTATTAATTCCCTTTACAAACCAAAGGCAAGACTTGGTTAGACCAATAGAGGATTGGATCTGCTCTTGCAGCATAATTACTGCATGTTTTATATGATCTTGTAAGAGCTAATGTAAATAGCTAATTCACGCATCCAAACTCTGGCAAATGTTTGGAACCCAATTAACATCCAGTTAATGTAGATATTAATGTTCTTCCTAGTGTAGGAATCTTGGCATTTAGCCATAAAAGCAATATGGTAGTGTACCTTAGTTTCCCATTTCATACAGCACATTAGGTCTGTAATGTCTTTTCTGCTGTGAAAAGTTCCAAGGCTGGTGACAGGCACTAGCTGTGAAATATGAGTATCACAAGGCCTTTTAGCATAAAGTGTTTTGTCATGTAATGAAACTGTATAACCATAAAGGCTTTTAGCACATAGTGAGTTCTTATAAAAAGAACAGGAGTACTTGTGGCACCTTAGAGACTAACAAATTTATTTGAGCATAAGCTTTCGTAGGCTACAGCTCACTTCTTCGGATGCATAGAAATCCATTCTATGCACCTGATGAAGTGGAAGCTTATGCTCACATAAATTTGTTAGTCTCTAAGGTGCCACAAGTACTCCTGTTCTTTTTCCGGATACAGACTAACACGGCTGCTACTCTGAAACCAGTGAGTTCTTATGTATCACTCCCAATATGTTCAAGGGTTTTTCCAAAAGATTATGCACATGGTTCATTTTTACAGTTTTTAGTATCAGCAACACAGTCACCAAAGTTAACAGTAGCATTAATATTAACATAAAATCCATTGCAAGTGTACATTTACAAGCATTTTTGTTATGCCATGCTCTTGGCTCAATGCCATTGTGGTTTTGGCATTTTAGGGTTAACCTGTGGCTTTCATTAACAGGATAATTTATTTCCTTTCCTCCCTATCCTTGAGGGTCAAAATCTAAGCTCTCTTGTGTAACAGAATCCATTGGCTGGCTAGGTATGTCCTCCCTGCTAACAGCTATGGGCAAGTCTTTCTTCCCCCTGTCAGTCAGGTAATTTGCACCAACACAAACACTAGCTTATTTATAAGTTTTCACATTCTTAACTGTTACCAATTCCAAGGCTGGACTCTGTCTTAAAGAGATACCATCCATTTTCACTAGCATGTTGGACTCAAGGTTCTTTTGTCCTTCCATTACCAACCTCTGCTTCCACATAGAATCAGATGTCAAATCCACTAAGAGACTACAAGACATATCGAAGGTGTCTAGAGATGAGTTTGCCTGCCATCCCCTGTATTCTCCAGGGATCAACTGGACAGCTGTCCTGCTCTGTAGATTTAGCTACCCAGTCTTTCCTCTGAACTGGAGATACAGACTTTCACTTACAGAATCAACATGGAGACATTCTTGTTCCAACAACATTGTCTTCCCAACAAGCTGGTCAGACACAGCCAATTGGTCATCATAGGGCTGTTCAAATTCCCTGACAATCTTCATTCCATCTGATACCTTCCCTAAGTTATTCACACTGGGTCTTTCTAAAGCAAAGTCAGTGGATCCATTTTCAATAGAAAAAAAATCTGGCGGTTAGGAACTGAAACAAATCTTTTAACAAATAAACTGTTGCCTTCTATGGACAGAAATTCATCCTGATCTACCTTAATTAATTTACTTTCACACCCTTCAGTTACAGTAAGTACCATGAGGATTTTTCTCCTTAAGAGCTTCTTTAAGCAACAATTTATCTTTATTTTGCTCCACAGAAATGTTGATCTGCTGAGCCGCAACCACCTCTTTCTGAGTTTTGCTTACACTCAGGCCTTGGTTACACTTGCCGATGTACAGCGCTGTGAGTTAAACCTGACTTCGTGCAGCTGAGTAGGGAAAGCACTGCAGTCTGTCCACACTGACAGCTGCCCAGCGCACTGTCGTGGCCACATTTGTGGCAATTGCAGCGCTGTTGGGAGCGGTGCATTATGGGCAGCTATCTCACCGAGCACCTTTTCCCATTCTGGCGCCATGGGTTGTGGGAAGGGGGCGTGGGTGCGGGGGATTCTGGGTCCTGTCCCAATGCCCCGTGATGCATTGCTTCGCATCCCAGAAATCCCTTTGCTTCCATCCACCTTTGGCGCCATCTTTCAACGGTTTCTGTGCAGCGCGATCTGTCTGCGGGAAATGGAGTCCGAACTGCTGAGGCGTATGCTGACGAGTCTCGCCAGCACGTCACGTTTGGCTGTCGAACTATTCCTTAAGATCCAAAGTGACAGTGAGAGTGAGGGTGAGGAGTCCGATGATGCTATCGAGCCGCGTAACGCGTACGACACGAAATTGCTTGTGGCATTCACGGACATGCTCAGCACCGTGGAACGCTGCTTTTGGGCTCGGGAAACAAGCACTGAGTGGTGGGATCACATCGTCATGGAAGACTGGGATGACGAGCAGTGGCTGCAGAACTTTTGGATGAGAAAAGCCACTTTCATGGGACTGTGTGAGGAGCTCGCCCCCACCCTGCGGCGCAAGGACATGAGATTGAGAGCTGCCCTGCCAGTGGAGAAGCGGGTGGCTATTGCAATCTGGAAGCTGGCAACTCCAGACAGCTACCGGTCAGTCGCAAACCAGTTTGTAGTGGGAAAGTTGACCGTTGGAATTGTGTTGATGCAAGTTTGCAAGGCCATTAATCGCATCCTACTCAGAAGAACCGTGACTCTGGGTAACGTGGAGGAAATAGTGGATGGCTTTGCACAAATGGGGTTCCCTAACTGTGGAGGGGCGATAGATGGGACGCACATTCCAATTCTGGCACCACCCCACCTAGGATCCGAGTATGTTAATCGGAAGGGGTATTTCTCTATGGTTCTCCAGGTGCTTGTGGATCACCGTGGGCGTTTCATTGACATTAACACAGGCTGGCCCGGAAAGGTGCATGACGCACGCATCTTTCGGAACACTTGGCTGTTCAGGAAGATGCAGGCCGGGACTTTTTTCCCAGAGCGGAAGATCACGGTAGGGGAAGTTGAAATGCCCATTGTGATCCTTGGAGATCCCGCTTACCCGTTAATGCCGTGGCTCATGAAACCCTACACAGGGAGACTTGACAGCAGAGAGGAACGGTTCAACTACAGGCTGAGCCGGTGCCGAATGACTGTGGAGTGTGCCTTTGGCCGTTTAAAGGGCCGCTGGCGATCTCTGTATGGGAAGCTGGACTTGGCCGAAAACAGCATCCCCGTGGTTATATCCGCGCGCTGTGCCCTCCATAATATTTCTGAAGGGAAGGGTGAAAGCTTCACTCAGGCATGGACCTCCGAGGTTGAACACTTGGAGGCTGAATTTGCACAGCCAGAGAGCAGGGCTATTACAGGGGCCCAGCGCGGGGCTGCAAGGATTAGGGATGCCTTGAGGGAGCAATTTGAGGCTGAAAACCAGCAGTGATATCTGGTGCCCTGCACGGGAGTGAAGTGCAGTAGTTCCAATCTTAATCAGTGTCTGCTTAGCAGACAAGCAGACTTGCAGTGCCTGTTTAGTTCCTGGGCTAAGGAGTCTTTTACTTTATGCAATAATAAAGAATGTTTTCAAAGCCAAAGAATCCATTTATTGAAAAGAAACAAGGGGGTGGAGTGGGGAACAGTACAATCACAGATTCGCATATGTCCTGTCTGGTGTGCTGTGCAGTGAGTGCTGCACTTCAGGGTATCTATACTGCATGGTGATGGGGGTTGAGTGCAGAGGGTAAGGGTCGTGGTTTTCAGGGCTGGGTGGTGAAGATACTGGTGTTGGAGGCAGCGGGTGGCGTGAAGAACACGGAAGTTGGGGAAAGTGGGTTGGAGGTGACAGTGGGGCACAACGGAAAGAGTTTTGGGACAAGGGCTGTGGGGGGGGTGGCGTTTGCGTTTGCGGTACTGCTCCTCTTTCTGCATGGCTACGAGCACCTGGATAGCGTCTGCTTGGTGCTCCAGGATGCTTATGAACCTATCAGTGCTTTGCTGCCAGTGCGCGGTGCTTTGCCGCCGGTGCGCTGCATTTTCCTGGCGGATCCTGCTTTCTCTCTCCCTCCAGTCCTGTGCTTTCTCATTCTCTTTAATAGATTGCCGCATCACTTCTTGCAGCATGTCTTCTCTGCTTTTTCGCGGTCTCTTCCTGAGTCTTTGCAGTCTCTGAGCAGGCGATAAGATGGACAGCAGAGGTCTCAAGGTTGATGCAGCTCTATAGGCAAAATGCAACATTTAACAGAGGCAGCATTGTTCATACCAGACAGAGTAATGATTCCCCCCGCACTTAAGGAGTAGAAAACACACAGGTGTCTACACAATAGCATAATTTTCCCGTCCGAAACAGAGCACACATATCCCACGGGAGCCTCACAATGGTGAGTAAGGGGGACTGATTGTTTCAGGGCTGCACTATCCTCTGGGTTTCTGTGCCTTGGGGAGAGCCAACAGCTTCAGGGGGCACCTACACTGAACACTGTCCCAACATTTTCCACAGGAGTTCGTCCTGGATGATATCTCGCTGCTGAGGGTGACCTGGGAAGCAAGGGAGGGTCTTCTACTGCAATGCGGCTTCCGCCCTGGCCCATATGCAGTTTGCCTGTGTGCTGCAATGGTCCCCCCTCCCCTCGCAGCACAGTGGCGCGGACACGTTAGCCTGGCTGGGACAAGGACCACGGCGGCTCTCCCGATAAACCTGCGCAAACGCATTGCACACGTTCTGGATGAGACATTCGAGGAGATTACCGAGGCCGATTACCGCGATGTGATAAACCACATCAATGCACTATTCCGCATCTAGGCATGCATGCCTAACCCTCCTCTCCCAAAGAGCCCGCACCGAAAAAATTCCTTCCCAAAAAAACCCTCTTACCGGGAACCTGGCTACCTTCCTCCTGGCTCGAGAAGAGCTCCTGGCTGCATGGCTCCAGGGATTCCGGGGTGTCTCCATCAGGCCCACCACCATCACTCCCGTTTTCCTCCTCCTCCTCTTCCTCCTCCCCCCCCACACCGGCTCTGAAGTGTCCATGGTGGTGCTCAGAGTGGAGGTGGGGTTAACCCCAAGTATCGCATCCAGCTCTTTGTAGAATCGGCAGGTCGTGGGGGAGCACCCGAGCGGCCGTTTGCATCGCGGGCTTTGCGGTAGGCACTCCGCAGCTCCTTCACTTTAATCCTGCACTGCAGGGCGTCCCGGTCATGGCCCCTTTCCATCATGTCCTTTGATACCTTTCCGAAGGTATCGTAATTCCTACGGCTGGAGCGCAGCTGGGACTGTACAGCTTCCTCCCCCCAAACACTGATGAGGTCCAGCAACTCGCCATTGCTCCATGCTGGGGCTCGCTTGGCGCGTGGAGGCATGGTCACCTGGAAAGATTCGCTGATAGCACTCCACACCACGCCGGGCTGAGCAAACAGGAAGGGGATTTTTAAAATTCCCGGGGAATGTAAAGGGTCGGTCACATGGTTGGTTACCTGAGGCCAGGGCAGTAGAGTTTGAACTGATGACCAGAGTGGCTAGAACAGGCATTGTGGGATACTGCCGAATAATTCTGGAGGCCATTCACAGCTCATTGGGAGGCCACACTGGCGCCGCAGTGCTGCAGCGGCAGCGCTGCACTCGCTATTCCTCTCGGAGAGGTGGAGTACATGCAGCGCTGCAACCACGGAGATACAGCGCTGCAAATGCCTTGCCAGTGTGGACGGGGAGTGAGTTACAGCGCTGGGGGCGGCTTTACAGCCCTGCAACTCGCAAATGTAGCCAAGGCCTCAGAATCGTCTCTGGCACATTAAGAGAATTTTCACACAATTCCCTTTCAGGCAAGCTGCTAGACTTCATAGTTAAGAGGTTAGAGGCACTCTCTTTCCCTTTGCAGCTTTCCTCACTGGCAACATGCAGGTTACCAGGCTCAACACACACAAGCTTAGGGATCATTCCCTCCATGTTACAATTTTCCACACTGTCAGTGGGTAACACACTCAAATTACCTTCATGCGTTTCTTGTGCCCTGGGCATGATATCAACCTGATTCAACACAGTTATCATATCTTTACTCAGTAACACATTAGCAACAGGCAAAGTAGAAGCACCAGAATCACCTGGTCCCTGGGACTTTGTTATGACACTAACTGGATGTGACCTAGTTATAATGTCATTCGCCCAGCAGACACAAACTTAGTAACATTTCTTTCCTGGGCTTCAGTTAAACCCAGAACCAATTCTGGGGTAATTGATAAATTCTCAAGTAGCATAAGCTGAGATGCATTCTGTCTGCTCCACAGACAAATAACTAGACACACATCCTTTTGCAGCGGACACACTGCTATTCTTAACAGACAAACAATTGGAGATTTCCTTTCCTTTGTCCCAGCACCCATGGCTGATTTCAGACATAGTCTTGGAAAGTGGGACAGCTTCCTTAAGAGGCAAGTTGCCACTCCCAACAGATAAACTGCTATTTTCCACATTACACTTGATCTTAGCTCATAAATGGTACATGCATTCAAATAGCAATCATATTTGACAAATCATACCCTTTCTATTGACACCTTACTTGACACACTTTGTACAAGATTTGTTGCAATTATATAACAGTGGTAGCAACAATGATCTACATGATCATATTTTAATCAGATAACGTCAAAATGATCAACAAGCCCTTGGAGCACCATGGAGAAACACCCTTTTCTGTTTATAAATTCTGAGTCCCGGTGTGTGTGTGCTGGGAGGGAAATAATAGACATATAAGTTCCATCAATTGACTCAATACAGTTTGGGAACCTCATGTGTGCAAGGCAATAGATAATCTCCTGAGCACTACTGAGCCTTATAACCCAGTGCAACAGTATCTTTTCCATGGTATCACGCACCTGCATGACAACTGCCCCAACAATTGATCTCTCTGTGCCAGATTGGTTTGCTACAGACTGGTACTGTTTGGAGCTGGGCAGTTTCCAGAAGACAATTGCAGCTGGGTATGGGGCACTGCATGTTGGTGTGCTGCCACCATTGCAGCTCTGGGGCTAGTTCAGCACATCTCTCAAAAAGGGAGCCCTCACCATCCTGAAATTCTCTCACTGCAGCTCGTCATCCCAGGTCTCCAGAATGATTCTTTCCCACCAACTGGTTTCCTGAGCCCAGAAACAGCACTGCATGCTGGGAAGCTGCTCCAGGAACAGCTCCTGTATCAACAGTTGCTCGGTGTCATCTTCTTCCTCATCTTGCTTCCTCTGCTGCCACATTCTCTGCTCAGTGGTGCTGCGGGCAAAGTCGAAAACCAAAGCCACCCAGCTTTGAGAGCTGAAATAAGAGCCCAAGCAGACTCTGTGTATTTGCAGTTGCCAACATTCACAGGCAGAGCATTATTGACTCTAAGCTGGCCGACAGCAACTCCAAAATGGTGCTGTCTGCACCCACAAAGGAAATATGGGATGGAGAGAGCAGAATCATGGGATTTTTAACATTTGAACATGCCTGGCTTCTGCTAAGCATCCAACGATGAACAGCGAGAAAAATCAAGGTGGACATTGCCCATTTCCAACAGTTGACAAGAAGGTGTGAGTATCAGCAGAGGGAAAATTACTTTTTGTAGTGATCCATCCACTCCCAGTCTTTATTCAGGCCTAATTTGATGGTGTCCAGTTTGCAAATTAATTCCAGTTCTGCAGTTTCATGTTGGAGTCTGTTTTTGAAGTTTTTTTTGTTGAAAAATTGCCACTTTTAGGTCTGTTATTGAGTGACCAGGAAGACTGAAGTGTTCTCCTACTGGTTTTTGACTGTTATAATTCCTGATGTCAGATTTGTGTCCGTTTATTCTTTTGCATAGAGACTGTCTGGTTTGGCCAATGTACATGGCAGAGGGGCATTGCTGGCACATGATGGCATATATCACATTGGTAGATGTGCAGGTGAACGAGCCCCTGCATCTGATGAAATGGGTTCTAGCCCACGAAAGCTTATGCCCAAATAAATGTGTCAGTCTCTAAGGTGCCACAAGGACTCCTCGTTGTTTTTGCTCATACAGACTAACATGGCTACCACTCTGAAACCCTGTCCCATTTAGCAATTATTACTTGTATTCCCATAACATGAGTGAGTAAGTTAAATTTCTCTGATTGGAAACTGATTTCTAAACTGCATTCTATGGTCTGAGCAAGTTTAGCGTCTTCACAGTTTGCAGGTGCATGTATTACTGGTGACAACTCCATAAAGGAAAAGTGCTTAGATACTGTAGTGATGGGTGCTGCAATAAGCACCGAGATAGAATAGGAAAGCTACCCTAGACTCAGGGATGCTTCCCCTAATGCTCGTCTGCCCAGGAAACTGAGCCATTGATGACAATGGGAGTTGGAAATAGGTCACTTTATATCAATGTAACTGCTTGGAGGAAACCAGCTGTAAGTACATTGTCTGTAATGGGACTGAAAACTGTTTTGGTCGTTGTCAGTAAGGGGTCAGTTCCCTAGAACAGCTGGGGCCTTACATGATTAAAAACACCCGAATACGGCAGTAATAGACTCTATAATCCTTTAAATACATTGCACACTTTCACTTTCCAGTGTCATAAAATCCATTATTACAGTAGCACCTGGAGACCACAGCTGAGATCAGGAACCCATTGTGCCTGGCACTGTACAGACACAGTGAGACAGTCCCTGCCCCAACTGAGATCAGGACCCCATTGTGCTGTGCACTTCAGAGACACACCATGAGAGACAGTCCCTGCTACACAAAGCTTACAATCTAAATACACAATAAATAGCTATGGTTATATAGTACGTCTCATCTGACGTATGTCCCCCTTTTGTCAAATATAATCGGAACGATCTCAGCTACACGCACATTCATGGCCAATTTTTTATAAAAAACTACATCTAGTAGAAAAATATATGGTCCAAAAGTGCATCAAATAAAAAAAAAGGAGTCATGTCTAATAAATGGGCTTGGAAGGATTAGATTTTTATTGATAAATGTCAGTATCAATTTCTTCATACATGCATAAATCAGCGATAAATATTCCTATTGCTAATCATCAAAATTTACAAATAGGCAAAGTAAGAAAAATGCTGCTTGAGAACTTATAACTTGGTATATTTTGATATGTGATGTTGACAATGTGGGCTTTTCCAGTTATAAAGCTTCAATTTTTTGAATCTCAACATCTACTGTAATTAAATAATTGTCTGAACTGCTCTCATAACTTCCCACAACTGTTAGCGTAGCTGGGGCAGTGCATTGTGCACTTTCTTTCTGCACCAGAGTAGTGAAGAGGTGGCAGACCTGATTAGAGATGATTGTTTGGGGAGATGGATTTTAAAGGACTTCTAAGATGGTGTTCACAGGGATGGGGCCTCTCTTCTGGTCTCCCAGGACCCAGTATCTACTCATTGGCGTCACTTCTCCATTATCTTATTCCAGATCCTGCACCGCTCGCATCTTTAACCTCCCAGCTCCCCCTTGCCAGAGAGGGATCCCCCAACAGGACTGCAGAAGAGGGTGAGTAAAAGAAAACCTGCTGGAAATGGGACGAAGTGTTTCTGGCATCTTCAGCTACACTACAGTACTGCTGGGAACCTTGGCCTGGAGCCACAAAGGGACATTGGTGTTTGTGACACTGAGCCCTGTAGTGCTCAAACTTTTACATACCTAGAAAATCACTGGAACAACGCAGGTCCACAAAGCCTGAATTAAGTGTCCAGGCTCCCTTTACAGTGAATGGGGAGAGAAAGGTGCCTAAGAATGGGGTCCACAAAAGCCAGCATGCTAGGGGGCTCCCTGCCAAGCTAGATAATGGGAGAGGGTGACCAGAGGGGTGTGTCTTCAGCTTCACCCGGTCAGAGTTTGGTGCAGACAGAGGGATGACATTTTAACACTGGCTAAGGCCTGTTAAAAGAAAACAAAGTTTCAGTTTGGCTTTGGTGACGCTTGTAAAAAGTCAGACCAGACAGAATAAGTGACTTGCCCAAGGTCATACAGAGGGTCTGTGGCTGAGCAGGGAACTGAACCAGATCGGTGAAGCCCAGGCTAGTAGCCTAACCACTGAGCCACCCTTCCACCACAGGAACAGGGAACGGGAAACACTTTGAATACAAGACCCTGATCGGGCAAACATTCACACGTGTTTTACTACATTTCACACAATGACACTAGTCACAAGCACATGCATAAGTGTTTGCAGGATCACTAAACCACAACAAGAAAGCCAGGGCAGCTCTTCCATAGACAAAAAGCTTTGTTAACATTCAGGTTGCCTCAGTAAATTAAACTCCTCAGGACAGGGACTGTCTCTCACTAAGATTCCATTGTGCTAGGCGCTGTACAAACACAGAACAAAAAGACAGGCCCTTCCTCAAAGAACTGACAACCTAAATAAACTGAAATGTTTAAGGGCTTGGCTACACTTGCAAGTTACACAACACACTCCCTGTCACACTCCACCCCACCCCACCCCCATTTGAAAAACATGTTGCAGTCACTTGCATGCTGGGATAGCTGCCCATAATGCATCGTTCCCAATGCCACTGCAAGTGCCGCACATGTGGCCATGCCAGTGCGCTTGAAGCTGTCAGTGTGGACAGACTGCAGCGCTTTCCCAACTGCGCTCTACGAAGCCTGGTTTAACTCAAAGCGCTCTACATCTGCAAGTGTAGCCATGCCCTAACTCCACTCAATGGGACATGGTAAGGGTCTGTTGTAACAATGAAACCCATCCCCAGGGCACAGACTGCAACTGGCCTCCCCTCTTTTCCTCCAAACAGAGATGCAAACTCATAGTATACGCACACTGCCCAGTTCAACAGCCTCCACATATCAGCTTGAGCCACTCCCAACACCCTGGCTTCTTCCCCTCCCTGCAGTAGGGCAGCTGCTTGGTCCCCGCTCTGCTCTCTGGCCACCCGCCCTCCCTGGGGCATCCAGGCAGCGAGTGGGAGTCAGACCCAAAACCTCCCTGGCAGCCTCCTGTGGCAGTGGCTCTGTCTCCTCCTTGCTGCTGCACATGAGCTTGCCAGGAGCAGGTAGCAAGGAGCAAAACTGAGAGTCGCAAGGCAGCTCCTGTCTGCCAGGATGTTGGGGGTCATCCCTCCCCCAGTTGTGCTGAGCTGGGAGCTCTGCCACTCCCTCTCCCTGCAGGACAGCTGCTTGGTCCTGCTCTGCTCTCTGTCCCTTGCTCCCAGGCCCCCCTGCCCTCCCTGGGGCTGAGTGCACAGGGGTGCCTGGGCAGCATGCACTGTGAGGGAGGTGAGTGGGAGCCAGCCCCAAAACATCCCCACAGAGTCCCGGGGATCCCTTATCCCTGCCTCCTGCGGTACAGCAGGGGCAGAAATAAGGGATCCCTAGCAGCTGCTGGAGCATATCGCACCCCAAGCCCTGGGGATGCATTTCACCACCCTAGAGTGGGCAGCAGGCAGGCTGGGGTGTGTGTGTTTTTCCTCGGATACAGTCATTTTATGTCAAACTTCAAAACAAACACCCAAAGAAAAACATCTTCACTGAACATTGCATTTTAAAAATGAAGGCTAGCAAAGAAGTTATTCCCCTTATGCAGTAACGATGGTTCTTCGAGATGTGTCCCCCTATAGGTTCTCCACTGTAGGTGTGTCTGTATCCCTGCGCTGCTATTCAGAGAACTTTGGTAGCAGTGTCTGTTGGGTCCGCACACACACTGTCTCGCCACGTGCTGCGCCATAAGGCTAGTCAGCATGCACAGGCTAACTGTCCTCAGTTCCTTTTCTACCACAGAGTCATAAACGGGAACTCTGAAGTAAAGGCAGGGAGGGTGAGTCATGGAGCACTCATAAGGGCACACATCTCGAAGAGTCATCGTTAATGCACAAAGGGATAACTTCTTCTTTGAGTAGTGACCCTGTGGGTGCTCCATCGTAGGTGACTCCTGAGCAGTACCCCTTCTGGAGGGCTGGGACTTCGGAGTCGGGTCAGTTACAGCCAACAGTACTGTGGAGCAGAAGAGGGCATCAGAGGCAGAGTCTCCAGTGATTGTATAATGTTCTGCCAAGGTGTGGATTGACACCTATATTGCTGCTCTGCAGATCTCTGAGATAGGGACATCCTTAAAGAAGGCGACAGATGAGGAGATTGATCTTCTGGAACGTGTACAGATCGAGTCTGGAAGGGTCATGTTGCTAATTTGGTAGCACTGTCTGACACAGTTCGAGACCCACTTAGAGAGTCTTTGGGCTGATATTGCTGAGCCCTTAGATCTTTCCACCATAGAAAGGAATAGTCATGGGGACTTCCTGAAGGCCTTTGTCCTATCGAGGTAGAATACTAGGGCTCTCCTAACATGGAAGATGTGTAGCATGGCTTCCTACTGTCTTGCTGAGGCTTGGGGTAGAAGATTGGAAGGTGGATTAACTGATTCATGTGAAAAGAGGAGGTTACCTTAGGGATGAACTTTGGATATGATCTAAGTGTAACCTTATCTGGGAAGAACACTGTTTGGGGGGCGAGGGGGGGGGAGAATGCGCCATCTGAACTGCTATCTCCCCTATTCTTCTCGCCGAGGTAATTGCTATCAGGAAGGCAATTTCCATTGACAGGTGTGTTAATGAACAGGTGGCCATAGGTTTAAAGGAGGGCCTAGTCAGCCCTTTCAGTACCAGGCTTAGGTCCCAGGAGGGGGTAGGAAGCCGAGGTTGAGGGAAGAGGTTTATTATACCCTTAAGGAACCTTTTAGTGGTTGGATGCAACAGTACCGAATACCCCTCTATGGGTTGGTGAAACATTGTGATAGCTGCTAGATAGATCCTGAGAGCACTTAGGGATAACCCTGTTTTTTTAAGTGTCAGCACATTCCAGAATATGTGGAAGAATTGCTCACATTGGACAGCTTTGTTGAGGCGTGCACCAAATCTGAAACCTGGACCATTCCTGCAGGTAAGTATGCCGTGTAGAGGACTTTCTACTGTGTAATAGGACCTCATGTACTGCCTTTGAGAATGAACTTTCTAGGTGCTGGAACCATGTGGGAGCCATGCTTTGAGGTGGAGAATCCCCAAGCCGAGATGTAGGGTACGCCCTTTGTCCTGTAAGAGGAGGTGCGGAATGGTCAGAAGGGAGATTGGCGGGCACATCGTGTGCCGCGTCAAGTAAGGGTACCAGGTTTGTCTTGCCCCAGTAGGAGCAATCAGGATTATGTGAGCTCCATCCCTTTTAATTTTCACAGGACCTTCAGCAGAAGAGGAGGTGGCGGGAAGGCATAAAAAGGTCCTTGTCCCAGGGGAGAAGGAGAGCATTTCCCAGAGAGTTCTGTCCCAATCCTGCCCTGGAGCAGTAGTGTGGACTTCTTGTTCTGGTAAGCGGTCAACAGGTCTGCGGATGGTGGTCCCCATCGTGTGAACAAGTCATGGAGTACTGATGGGTGCATCTCCCACTTGTGATTGTGTGGGAATTTGTGGCTGAGTTTGTCTGCTATCAACTTCTGGGAGTGGCCAAAATAAAGGCCCACCAGGGCTGATGGGAACTTGGCCCCAGGGAGGGTGTTGTAGGGCCCTGAATGGCAGCAGGGGCCACGTTTCTCTGGGTCTCTGTCTCTGGTTTGTTTGTTTCCCCAGCTGCCCCCACCAGAGGGCTCTGGCTATTGCTCAGGGAGGGGAGGCTGCTCGCTCCTGTTCCTGGGCAGATGCTGCTGCAGCTGCCATTGTGAACCAGGAGCCCAGGCCGAGCCCCTGCTGCTCCCGCAGAATTGAATTTTCTCCTTTAATGATTGAATATTCACATTAAATCTCCTGAATTATGATGCTTTTTTCCATAGTCCAATACTGATACTAGAATTCCCTCCGATTTCCCTCACATCCCTGTAATTCTCAGTAAGACTGTGATTGGGCCATGGGAATTTTTAGTAAATTTCACTGCAGAAGTGGGAAAAACATGGAAAGGTCACTTGGCCAGATCTGATCTGGTTTTAGCCCCAGACGGAGCAGCATGAGGGGTCACTCTCCACCCAGTGGGGGCTGCTCTGTGTGTGACTGGGACCCTCCTCCCCTCAGGCAGCACCCAGAGTGGTCACAAATCTAAACTTAATTCCCCTCTCCGCACACACACACCCAGCCCTGCCACTGACACGGGCAGCAGGGAGCCCTGGGTGACGCACATTAACAGGGGCAGGGTGGGGGATGGAGCCGGAAGATCCCATGGCACTTGGGGGTGGGGGGTAACAGCAGAGGAGGGGCAGGTGATTGACTGTTGGTGGTTGGGTTTGGTTAACTATAAATAATTTGGGGGAAGGGGGCACAGTCTGCAGAGGATATTACATCAATATTTAATGAGAAGATGGGAGTTTAAGGGGTCCAGCCCACTGGCCCTGTCATAACTAGAAAGGGAAGGGTAACAACCATCCTGTGTACAATACTATAAAATCCCTCCTGGCCAGAGACTCCAAAATCCTTTTACCTGTAAAGAGTTAAGAAGCTCAGGTAACCTGGCTAACACCTGACCCAAAGGACCAATAAGGGGACAAGATACTTTCAAATCTTGGTGGGGGTGGGGGGGAAGGCTTTTGTTTGTGCTCTTTGGTTTTGGGGGTTGTTCGCTCTTGGGACTAAGAGGGAACATCAATCCATGTTTTCCAAATCCTTCTGCACAAGTCTCGCATATTTCAATCTTGTAAGTAATAGCCAGGCAAGACATATTAGTTTATCTTTGTTTTCTCAACTTGTAAATTTTTCCTTTGCTAGAGGGAGGTTTATCACTGTTTTGTTGTAACTTTGAACTAAGGCTAGAGGGAGTTCCTCTGGGCTCTTTGAATCTGATGACCCTGTAAAGTTATTTTCCATCCTGATTTTACAGAGATAAGTTTTACCTTTTCTTTTTAATAAAATCCTTCTTTTAAGAACCTGACTGATTTTTTCCATTGTCCAAAGACCCAGGGGTTTGGGGTCTTTGCTCACTTTGTAACCAATTGGTTAGGACATTATTCTCAAGCCTCCCCAGGAAAGGGGGTGTAAGGGCTTGGGGGGATATTTTGGGGGAAGAGGAACTCCAAGTGATCCTTTCCCTGTTTCTTGTTAAATCACTTGGTGGTGGCAGAGTACCAGGTTTTAACCTAAGCTGGTATAAATAAGCTTAGGGGGCTTTCATGCGGGTCCCCATATCTGTACCCTAGAGTTCAGAGTGGGGAAGGAACCCTGACAGGCCCGTTAGCAGCCAGGCAGCACCACTCCCCCACGTTCTGTTCAATCCTTACAGCCCCTCGTCCCCGCAGGGTCCCAGTGTGTCTAGCCGGGCACCAGCCACAGACTCACATTCGTCCCCTGGTATTCTCTCCTGCTCCCTTCTCTCCCCAGTGCCAGGGATTTTCACTCTGTGTATCCGTTGGTGGATGTGGTGCCTGCCGTGCTCTGTGCGCTGGGGACTGGGGGCAGGTCTGACACGTCCCCTGGCACTGGGAACCCAGCGTGGGGATGTTCAGGGGGGTTCTCAGCTCCTGCGGGAGTTTGTGCCATAGCCTGGGAGCGGCTCCTCAGCAGCCTGGCAGATCCCAATCAGCAGCTCTATGAGTGCAGGGACCCCGCTCCCTCCACGGCTTTGACTCCATCCTGGGCTTCCCCTCCACAGCACCTTCCCAGCACATGTCCCTGCTCTGCACTGACCTTTCTGCTGCTGGCCTCCCACTGGGGCCATGGGAAATGGCAGGGGAGGGGCCAGCATAACCGGCTCTGTCGCTGCATGGTACTGATTCTTTCATTGTTAAACCCTGGGATTTGCTGGGAGCAGATTTAATTGGGCTATATCCAGTACTACACAAGCGAAACCCAGTCTGACAATTTAAATCGTTTATTTTGTTAAGATAAATATTTTGGATTTCTTGAAATTCCACAGTTGAAATACAAATGTCATTTAGAGAAGTTAAACTTAAATACATAATCAAAAAATAAATGTAAATAATTCCATTTCTAAAAATGTTTAGATGCTTGTTTTTGAAATACTGTTGAAATGTAAATTAAAATATTCTTGTATTTATACCTTGTTACAATAATATTTTCTAAATTAGAATCATCTTTTTCCTTTCATATTTACATTGAGATTTCACAGGGGTAGAAAATTCTGACAGGAGTGAATGACCCCATCCACCCCCATCTGCTACCCTAGGGCAGGGGACGGGGAGAGGTGAGATATGGAAACCGTACACCTGGCAACCCCTAACTGGAAGCTCCAGTTGAAAAGAGAAACTGGCAGCGTCTGGTCAGCACAAAAAGTCCAGTTGCTGCAGTAACTGGCCCCCACCCCTGGGGGTGGGAAGAGCAGCAGCGCTAGGAGGGGACAGTCTGTGTCGTGGGGTCACTGTCAGGGACAGAGATTCCCTCCGGCCTGAGCTGGGACCAGGCAGATTATCAGGGGAGCCGTGTTTTTACCCCCAGTGTTGCCACCAGGATAGAAATAAGGGCGGAGCGTCCCCGAGAAGGTGCCATTGAAAGTGAACAGATGGGACCTGTCAGTCACATTGTAAAACGAGACCTCGCCCGCCTCATAGTCCAGGAAAATCCCCACCCGGCTGGGCCTGACGCTCACGGGGAGGGGGGTCCAGGAGGAGGTGGAGACTGAGTATTTATCCCCATTCCTCAAAATCATGGCCCAGTAGCCCTGTTTGGTTGTTAGTGTGACCTGCCCCTCCCTGCTCACAGATTCCCTACAAACCCCCAGGTCCCAGTCTGTCTTGTCTCCCACCTCCACCTCCCAGTAATGCCTCCCATCTGCGAACCCCTCAGTGCCCAAGACACAGGGACAAGGATCAAATCTCCCAGGGTTGTCGGGCAGATCCTGGCGTTTGTCTCCACATCTCACATGTTTCCGATCCTCAGACAGGACGAGCCAGTGATTTGCTGTGTCTGGATCCAGAGTCACATCCACTGGGGAGAGAGTCAGAGTCAGTGCTGGGGGCAGGGGCTGGTCACTGGGATAAAAGGGAAATTAACCTGCATCCCATTCATCACTGTGTGGGGGGAGGGGTTGTTGCTTGATGGAAGTCAGGGCGCTGTGAGGAGACAATGAGGGGGAAAGGGCAGGAGGAGCGGGGGAGGGTGAGAAGGTATCAGTGGGGGCGGGGAGGGGACAGGTTGATGCTGGGTTAGGAAAGGGGAGGGGCAGGTGACAGAAGAAGAGGGGGTGGAGGGGCAGGCACAAGGGCAATGCGGGGCAAGAGGAGGAGAGAGGGGGGTGAAGGGAAGGGCAGGTTCCCGGGGGTTGCAGGGGGGAGGGGAGGGGTAGGCACCAGGGCAAAAGAAGGGGACAGACCCCAGGGGGTACAGGGATGTCAGGGAATGGGGGAGGGGCTCCAATGGGGCAGAAGGGAATCCAGGGCAGGGACTAGAGCCAGGGGGTGGTGGGGATGAGGAGTGGGGCAGGTGCCAGGACCATGAGGGGGAGGGAATGGGCAGGCACCAGGGAGATGGAGTGATGCAGGAGCCTGGGGGCAGAGGGGCTGGCTAGGGCAGGGGCAGTCATCAGTGGATGGAGGAGGGGCAGGTGCTGCAAGGGGGGTGAGCAGAGGAGCATGTGCTGGGGGCAGAATGGGGTGGTGGGAGGGGCGGGCACTGAGGGGGGCTAAGGAGGAAGAGGAGAGGCATGCATCAGGCCCATAGAGTATGTGAGAGAGGCAGGACTGGTGCCAAGGGAAAGAGATGAGGGGAGGGGTGGGCACCAGGGGTCCATAGGGTGGGTGGCACTGGGGGATGGGGGAAGGGAAGGGGCTTGCACCAGGGGACATAAGGGGTGAACAGAGGTGCAGGCACTAGGGAGGCGGAGGGGGAGTAGAAGGAGGGGCTGGCACCAGGGAAAAAGGAGGAAGTGGGAGAAGGCGCAGGTGACAAGGGGACAAAGAGGGGTGAGGGGCAGGACAGGTACCAGAAGGACATGGGGGGGGGGGGGGACAAGGGCTGGGGCAGACCCCAGGGACCAAGAGTGGAGCAAGGGAAAGTGCAGTCATAAAGGAGGAGAGGGGCATGAGGGGTGGGTGCCAGGAAGACAGAGGTGGGGCTAGGGAAGGGGTAATCACCAGGAGGGATGGGGGGGATGCGCAGAGGAGAGAGAAGAGGGGCAGGCACCAGGGGGCACAGTGGAGGTGAGGGAGCAGGTGAGCACAAGGGGGCAGAGAGTAGGGTGTGGAGAAGGGAAGGCCTTAGGGGCAGAGGGGTGTGGAGATGTGGGCACCAAGGGGGCAGAGGAAGGGTGAGGGGAGGGACCCAGAGATTAGAAGAGGGTGAGGGGAGGGGCAGACACCGGGGGCCCAAAGAGGGGCAAGGGAAGGGGTCTGCAACAGGCAGGCAGAGGGGGCAAAGGAAGGGGCAGGCACCATGGAGGAAGATGGGGGCAATGGTAGAGATGGGCCTCAGGGGGGCAGAGGAGGAGTGAACAGAGGGGCTGGCCCCAGGGGACTAGAGGGGGTGATGGGCACAGGTTTCAGGGAGGCAGAGGGTAGGGAGAACTAAGGGGAAGTTGGCAAGGGGGAAGGGCTGCAAGGGCAGGAGAAGGAAGGGGCAGGAACACCCAGCACCCCCATGTTCATCTCTATAATATGACTGAGGTATCCAATGCAAAGTTTGTCATGTTGGGTGTCTTTGGAAGGCTCATGATGCACTGAGCATGGTTGTTATAGTGATGTTATAGTAATTGTTATAGTAATGTTATAATAAGGTTATAATTTCATGTATCCTCATGAAATGTATCCTCATGGTTTAAAGCAAGCCCAGGCAAAAACTCTCCAAGAGCAGAGGAGCAGTTCACACCTTGTCAGGGCAAGGATGGGACAAGCCCAGCCCAGTCTCACAGGAACAAAGGACACTGGCTTAGGCAGCAAAAAAAGAATCTGTTAGACCCTCAAGGGAGTCACCCCC
Source organism: Terrapene triunguis (assembly GCF_002925995.2). Taxonomy (NCBI): domain Eukaryota; kingdom Metazoa; phylum Chordata; order Testudines; family Emydidae; genus Terrapene; species Terrapene triunguis. The sequence goes on along the minus strand of NW_020688609.1, from coordinate 5,147 downwards.
TTCCTTTGGTCAGTTTGAAACTGTGATGTGGTAATGCTCACCTGACTCTGAAGGGGGGCGGGGGTCACACGCGCAAAGCCACGAGGAAAGAAAGGACATGATAAAAGGCAGAGACATTTTGCCATGCTCGCTCTTCCACCTACATCTACAGACACCACCAAGCAACTGAACCACTGATCAAAGGGAAGAGCGTGGCTGAAGAGCCAGCTTGTGGTAAGAAGCATGTAAGTTTATGAGGACATTGAAAGTGTTAAGATCAGCTTAGAATGCAATTTGCTTTTATTCCATTTGACCAAATCAGACTTCTTGTGCTTTGACTTACAATCACTTAAAATCTATCTTTAGTAGTTAATAAATTTGTGCATTTGGTTTGCAGTGTGTCAGAAACTCCCCTTGGGAGAACAATCCTGGTACATATCAATTTCTTTGTTGAATTGATGAACTCATAAGCTTTCAGTGTCCAGGGGGCATAACTGGACACTGCAAGATGGAGGTTCCCAGGGTTGCGTCTAGGACCGGAGATATTGGCTAGTGTCATTCACTTGAAAGTAGCTGGGAGTAGCTTACATGACAGAGGCTGTGCGTGAACAGCCGAGGA
>NW_020688609.1:0-4539 GCF_002925995.2 Terrapene triunguis | reverse complement strand
CAGGAGGGTGCAGGGGGTAAGGGAAACGGCAGGTGTGAGGAAGATTGAGGGGATTGAGCAGAAGGGCAGGCACAGGGAGGGCACAGTGGGGAGCGATGGGAGGGGTGGGCAGAGAGGCAGGACAGGTGGTAGAGGGAGGTGTTAGGAGAGGGGATCGAGGAGGGGCAGGAGCCAGGTGGTCAGAGTGGGGCTAGAGGAGGGGTGGGCACAGGGGGATGGGGGAAGGGGCTGGTGCCAGGGGTCAGAGAGGGTGGGCAGAGGGACGGGTACCAGGCGGGGCTGAGGGGGGTGAGAAGGGCAGGAGCCAAGACAGCAGAGGAGGGAGAGGGGTCGGGGGGGGGGCATGAAGGGGCAGAGAGGGTGAGGGCAGTGGCAGGCACCAGAGGGGGAAAGGGGAGAGGTTTGTACCACAAGGTAGCAGGGGGGTGAAGTTGTCACAACCCAATGGCCCCCTCCCTCGGGTCCCCTGGGGAGGCAGATCAGCATTGTATATTGCTAACACTGTTGCAGGCATTGCAAGGTATTTCAGGAAGGGTTAAAGGCAGTGGTGAGCTGGCACCGGTTCACAAGAACCGGTTGCTAAATTTAGAAGCCCGTGTAGAACTGGTTCCTAAAGGGGCGGGCGGGCAGGCAAACTCCGGTCCTTGGGCCACATCTGGCCCGCCTGAACTCCCAGCTGGGGAGGCCAAGGCTCCCCTGGCCCCTCCCCCACTTCTCCCCCCCCCTCGCAGACCTGCCGGAGCCCTGGGAAAGCAGCAGGGCTCCAACAGCTATTTAAAGGACCGGGACGGCAGAGGCAGCTGGAGCCCTGGCCCTTTAAATAGCCCCTGGAGCGCCCCGCTACCCCAGGGCTCTGAGGGCTATTTAAAGGGCCCAGGGCTCCCCTGCTTCTACCACCCTGGCCTTTAAATAGCCTCTGGAGCCCTGGGGAAGCAGCGGGGCTCCAGCAGCTATTTAAAGGGCAGTAGAAGCAGCGGGAGCCCCAGACTTTTTAAATAGCCCCCAGAGCCCCACAGCCCTACCCCAGGGCTCCAGCAGTGGGGCTCTGGTGGCAATTTAAAGGGCCTGGGGCTCCAGCCCCCTGGGGAAGCCGGGCCACCCTGGTACAGCGCACTGGCTCTTGCTGGTACGCCGTACGGGGGCATACCAGCTTACTTTCACCTCTGGGTAAGCGGGTGGGGCTGCAAGCTCCAGCGGCTGCACGGCATCCTTACACAGCAGTATGGTAAGGGGGTCAGCCGGGGCTGGGAGGAAGGGTTGGATAAAGGGTAGGGAGCAGTTGGAGGGGGTGAAGAATGGGGGGGGTTGGGTAGGCGTGGGAGTCCCAGGGGTCTGTCGGAGTGGTGGTGGATAGGGTTGAGGCAGTCAGGGGACAGGGAGTGGGGGGTCTTGGGAGGGGGTGGTCAGGGGACGGGGGGGTTGATGGGTTGTGGGTTCTGAGGGGGGCAGTTGGGGGCAGGATGTGGGTTGGGGTCAGATGGGTGGGTTGCGGGGGGGGGGGGGGAGACAGGCATGTGGGGCTTGTACTCACTGCGCGGTTCCCTACTGGGTCCTTGGTGGCACTTAGGTGGCAGGTCCTTCACTTGGACCTGCCGCTGAAAATCTGGAGCGAGCGAAGACCCCCCTGCCGTCGAAGTGCCGTTGAGGACCTGGTAGGGAACCAGTTCTTAGGATTTTGGGAGCTCATCACTGGTTAAAGGTGTGAGTGTGGAGTGAAAGGTTCCTTTGCAGGTTGCAAGAGGCTGAAGAGGGAGGGAAAGAGAAGAGAACGGGTTAACTCGATGCTTCAGCTAGCTCAGTCCGAAGATAAGAGGCTGACTCCAGCCAAGGGCACTGCACACAACCGACTCTCGGCTACCTGCCAAGAAAGACGGGAGCCTAGATTCCAACCTGGAGCAGCCGTGAGAAAGGAAAACTAAGCTGAGCAGGACTGCAGAGATTGTAAAAACTAGAGAGACGGCGAAAGCCAGCGAGGGGGAAAACAAAGTCTCATGTCCCTGAAGCCGGTGTGTTTTGGGAAAGCTGAGGAAGCCGCAGAAAGCTGGTTTGGACTGGGACAAAGAGCACGGGGGACAGAGGTCCCTGAATGAAACGCCCCCTGAAGAACCCAGGACTTAAAACCCTCCCAGGAGCTGAAGCAAGTTGGAGATCAACAGCAGACCCTGGACGGCCTGTGCACAAGACAGAACTCTCGTCCACCCTTCCCCTCCTCTTCTTCTGACATTACACCCAGACTTGGCCAGCCTTGGGTCGTGCGTGTGTATGAAAGTGGGCTAGGGCTGGGGCACTAACGCCTTTTCTTTCTCTGAGTGACGTGGCAGCGTTCCCAGCACTCACTGTTATTTTATTAATAAAGCTTTGAAACTTAGACCCTTGGTGTGCTCCTTAATCTCCTCCCCTAATGATCCTGCGGCCTCAGCCTGATCACCTGACTCCTCAGGCAGATGGGTAATAGAAATCGGTCACAAAGTGTGGGTGGACTCCAGGGTGCAAAAGATGTTTGGGGGAGAGGGGAAGGTGGCAGGATGGCAGGGGGAGAAGGGAGGCGAGTTCTGGGGGTGGCAGAGGTGGGTGGTGGGCCAGGTTATATGCCAGGGAGACAAAGTGGGGGAGAAGAGGGGCAGGGGCCCAGGGGAGCAGCAGGAGTTTGGGGTGAGGGGGAGGGGACAGGATAGAGGCAGGGGTCAGGTGGGTGCAGGGGTTGAGGGAAGGTAAGAGAGGGGCAGGTGCCAGAGGGATAGAGGGAGTTGAAGGGGGCAGGAGGGAAAGTGACGAGGGCACGCCCCAGGGAATTTCTGTTGCTTTGGGGTGGTGTGTGGCTGGTTTGTTGTTAAGAGCAGATTGGTGCCATCCCCACACACACTGGGGGTGCAGCCCTGACCCACAGGTCACAGCTGGGACTCTCCATGCTAGGGCATGGGCAGGGTGTCTGGGCTCGCTGGAAGGGGGCAGGGTAGTGGGGGGGATAGGAGTTGAGGGGTGCTGGGGGGGATCAGGGGACATTGCTAATGCGGCTGGGGCAGTGGGGAAGGCAGGGGAGGGGAGGGGGGCATTTCCCCACTTGCTGCTCCCTCCATCTGGGAGAAGCTGTACCAGGGGCCAGTCCCAGTTCATACCCACTCAGTGCATCTGCACTAGGGGTTTGCAGGGGGGCACCAACATGGCTGAGACACTGCTGTGATAGAGGCTGTAACCCCTCCCCTCACTGGAGTTATGGATCAATAATTACAGGGTCACTGGGGCAGGGGAGCTGGACTCTGGGCTCCCAGGTCAGGGCCCAACCCACTGGGCTGCAGAGTCAGTCTCACTCCCACGCTCTGGCCCAGTGCCCATGGCAGTGTTTAGACACAGGGGATGACTTCAGCAGGAGAGATTGAGGGAGCCCCACATCAGACACCTGGAGCCCAGTGATTCCAGCCCTCACCTGAGGTGGGGAAACCCACATTCCAATTCCTTCCCCACATTACACGGTGGGATTGAACCTGGGGCTCCCAGCTGAGGGCCCAGCCACTGGGCTAAAGGCTAGAAGGGAAGCGGCGGCACTTTTTTCTGTTTATTGAAACTATTCAGCAAACTCGACATGGATTCAGGAATAGTTTCAGTCGACCCAAAATATAATTTTTCAGCAAATAAACTATTTACCCCCAAAATTACCCCCCAGTGCTATTTCAAAGGTGTCCCAGCAATTTAGGAGCCCAAATCCCAGTGACTTGCAGTGAAGGACTGTCAACACCCCCAGAAATACACAGGTACGGGCAGGCCAGCCTCAGGACATCAGCTATGAAACACTCCTGAGCTGCTGTTAAATTTGCCCTTGGTAGAAAAATTCTCCCTTGGGCTCCCATAGCTCTTTTATTGAAGGTTGTGGGGGAAAAGATATGGCCAGTAGTAATTAGTGACACTAACAAGGAGCTAGTCTGAATGAAAGAGACCTTGGAAGAGACGAGCTACAGATTTATGTGAATTCAGGGGACATCTTTACCTGGTAGTCATGGATTATTTTTCCAGGTATATACAAATAGTGTACTTGAAAGATGTAACACACCACAGTGTTATTGAGCAACTGAAGTGCACTTTTGGTCATTTCAGGGTTGCAGAAGAACTTGTGACAGAACATGGACCACAATTCACTGAAGTAGAATTTAATTTATCCAAACAAAATACGATCTCCCTCATATTACTAGCAGCCCATATTACTCACAAGGGAATGGAGAGGCTGAGAGCTGTGCAGACAGCCAAGAACATCCTTCAGCAGGAAGATTCATTCTTTGCTCTACTGAGTTATAGATCAACTCCAAGAGCAGCTACTGGATATAGTGCAGCACAACTGCTGATGGGAAGACAACTCAGAACGACCCTCCCAACTTTGGAAAAGAATCTTTCTCCAAAGTTGCCAGACACGTAGAGAGTAGCCGAATCGAATAAAAAGGCAAAAAGAGCTTGTGAAAACTTTTACAACAGACATCACTCAGAAAACTACCAGGCCTAGAACCTGGTGACCATGTTTGTGTCAAACTGGATGGAGAAAAAGAATGGAAT
>NW_020688608.1:0-2151 GCF_002925995.2 Terrapene triunguis | reverse complement strand
GAACACCCTCTAAAAACTGCTCCATTTTTACTAGGGAAAGCAGATCTTCCAGAGATTTAACATTTGCTCCTGATACCCAGGCATCACCATTTTTGTCAATGTGGTAGGCATGCCGGGTAAATGACACATCTGGTTTCCACCTTAGGGCTCTGAACCGCCGACGGGCATGCTCGGGTGTTAGCTCTATTCTGAGTCTGGCCTTGTTTTTAAAAAGTTCATAACTGTTCATGTGTTCCTTAGGCATTTCAGCCGCCACCTCTGCTAAGGGTCCACTGAGCTGTGGCCTCAGCTCTACCATGTACTGGTCTGCAGCGATGCTGTATCCAAGACAGGCTCTTTCAAAATTTTCTAAGAAGGCCTCAGTATCATCGCCTGCCTTGTAGGTGGGGAATTTTCTGGGATGGGAAGTGGTACCTGGAGAGGGGTTGCTAGGATGGGCTGGTGCATCCTGCCTAGCCCTTGCTACTTCCAGTTCATGCTTCCTTTCTTTTTCTCTCGCCTCCTCTTTGGCTTTTTCCAGCTCTATCTCTTTTTCTTTCAGCTCCATCTCTCTCTTGTGGGCCCCCTCTTTGGCTTTTTCTTCTTTGGTAGTCATTTTCCTGTTTTCTTGTGCTGGGTCACACCCCTCTGCAGTTGACTGAAACTGGGATGTACTCAGCTCTGGCTGCTGCTGCGTTAACAGAGACTTTCTAACTAGCTATTCACGAGGATGTAAAAAGAAAAAAAAACAATTCAGCTTGTAAATTGCCTTTACCAGTCAAAGTTTGCTCACTGATTGAACCCTTCTCTTAACAAAGCTCCTTGTTAAAAAAAACTTAACACCTCTGCCTTCAGGCCAGGGCCGGCTCTGGCTTTTTTGCCGCCCCAAGCAAAAAAGCCTCCGGCCGGAGCCAGGGAGGGGGCGGCCGGAGCCCCGGCGGGGGCTCCGCTCTCCCCCCGGCAGCCCCGCTCTCCCCCCGGCGGCCGGAGGGAGGGCGCCGGAGGGGAGGGCGGCCGGAGCCCAGGGAGGAGGGCGGCGAGCCCCGGCTGGGGCTCGGCTTTCCCCCCGGCGGCCAGAGCGCCGCACCGCCCCCCTCCAGGTGCCGCCCCAAGCACCAGCTTGGGTGCCTGGTGCCTGGAGCCGGCCCTGCTTCAGGCAAGGAGAGATAAGATATGCATCTACCTTCAGCTCTGCTTTCTAAGCAGCTAGAAGGAAAAAAATCTCTTACTGGCTTTTGGGTTTAAAACGATCCCCACCGCTCTGCCCCCATGTCAAGGTTGTATCCCCACTTTGAACTTTAGGGTACAAATGTAGGGGCCTGCATGAAAACTTCTAAGCTTAACTACAAGCTTAGCTCTGGTTCCGCTGCCACCATTCCCACTGGATTCCCTCCCTGGGAAGCCTTGAGAAACCTTTCACCAATTCCCTGGTGAATACAGATCCAAACTCCTTGGATCTTAAAACAAGGAGAAATTGACCCTTCCCCCCTCCTTCCTTTCACCAACTCCTGGTGAATACAGATCCAAACCCCCTTGGATCTTAAAACAAGGAGAAATCAATCTGGCTCTTAAAAAAAGAAGGCTTTTAATTAAAGAAAAAGGGAAAAATCATCTCTGTAAAATCAGTATGGAAAATAACTTTACAGGGTAATCAAACTTAAAGAGCTCAGAGGACCCCCCTCTGTCTTAGGTTCAAAGTACAGCAAACAAAGATAAACACTCTGGTAAAAGGTACATTTACAAGTTGAGAAAACAAAGTAAAACTAAGACGCCTTGCCTGGCTTTTTTACTTATAAGTTTGAAATAGGAGAGACTTGTTTAGAAAGATGGGGAGAACCTGGATTGATGTCTGGTCCCTCTCAGTCCCAAGAGCGAACCACCCCTTAAAACAAAGAGACCACACAAAACCCTTCCCCCCCCCAAGATTTGAAAGTATCTTGTCCCCTTATTGGTCCTTTGAGTCAAGTGTCAGCCAGGTTACCCGAGCTTCTTAACCCTTTACAGGTAAAAGGATTTTGGAGTCTCTGGCCAGGAGGGATTTTAGTACTGTACACAGGAGAGCTGTTCCCCTTCCCTTTATAGTTATGACACTTGTACAGATTTGATTTTTCTTTTTAAATAAAAGTACAAGCCCCAGCAGGAGTTTGTTCACATCAGCGACAAAGCTATGAG
>NW_020688607.1:799-1740 GCF_002925995.2 Terrapene triunguis | reverse complement strand
CCCCCCCGCCCCCCCCAGGCTATGAAAACCTACCAGACGCAGCACGCGGAGAGCCAGAGCGCGGAGAACAAGCTGCGGGACGCCGAGCGGCAGGAGGAAAAGAGGGGGGGCCGGCAGCCCCCAGAGCCAGGGGGAGCCGGGCAGGACAAGCTGGCCCGACGCGCCTCCCTCCGCAAGGGGGAGCGGCTGGTGGAGAAGGTGAGCTGGGGGGCAGGGGGCCTGGGGCTCATGGGGGGCAGGGAAGTGGTGCAGGTTATTGGGAGGGGTGGCTCTGTGGTTTGGGGGTGGGGGGCGGAGGCTCGGAGGGGTTGGCTGCCCCCCCCCCCCGGTGGGGCTCCCCCCCCCCCCCCCCCCCCCCTCCAGCGCCAGGCCCGGTTCCTGGCAGCGCAGTCGAAGTGCACAGGAGCCCGGAACGATTATCTCCTGCACCTGGGGTCCACCAACGCCGTCATCAGCAACTACTACCTACGGGACGTCTCCGACATCCTCGACGTACGCGGGACCAGGCGTCCGGGCAGCGCTGCCAGCCCGCAGCTTGGGGAATGGGACCCAGGCGTCCGAGAAGGCTGGATGCTCCAGGGGATTGAGGGGCACCAGCGGGGCGGGGGCTGGGCTCGGGGGGCTGTGGGTCGGGAGTGAGGGGCACCGGCAGGGGCTGGGCTTGGGGGGCTGCGGGTCGGGAGTGAGGGGCGCCGGCGGGGCGGGGCGAGGCTGGGCCGGCCTTGGGGGGCGCCGGGCCGGGGTTCAGGGGTGTGTCTCCCCGCAGTGCTCGGACCTCGGGTTCCATCTCTCCCTGGGCCGCCTGCTGCGGACGTACCTGGCAGCCGAGGGCCGGGCCCAGAGCTCCTGGGGGGAGGGGCTGGGGGCGCTGGAGGGGGCCGTGCTGGCCCTGGACCCCCCCGGGGACAAGGCCCGGCTGATGGAGGCCAACCCGGCCGCGT
>NW_020688607.1:0-699 GCF_002925995.2 Terrapene triunguis | reverse complement strand
AGAGGGGGTCTGGGGGGGAAGTATCGGGGGAGGGGATGAAGATGGGGTGGGGGTAGTGGGGGGCAGGGGAGGGGATGAAGGGAGGAGGGGGAGGGGTGAAGATGGAGATGGGTGTGGGGGGAGGGGGAGGGGATGAAGGTGGGGCAGGGGGGGGGGGGGGGGGAGAGGGGGGGGGGGGGGGGTAGGGAGGGGGGGGTGGGAACAGCCATCGCCCCCCTTTGCCCCCCCAGGTGTCGGAGGTCCAGGCCGTGGGGTCCCTGCGCCCGGAGCTGCTGCTGCAGTGGCAGGACATCGAGACGCGGCTGAAGGACCTGAGCCTGGAGACCGAGGAGGTGGGGCCGGGGGAGTGGGGGGGCCGGGGGGCAGGGAGCGGGGGGGCCGGGCGCACACAGCTGGGGTGTTGGCACACGGGGAAACTGAGGCAGACACGGTGCAGAACTTAGGTCCAACGTGACCCGGGAAAAGCCGCATTTCACGGGTGGGGGGGGGCCGCTCGCGCCAATGGCTGCTGCTGCAAAGGATTCTGGGACCTGGCGCCGGGCTCACCCCCCCCCCCGTGGCCCCCCAGGTGAACAAGACGCTGCAGGCGACACTGAGCAGCTTCCGGGAGCTGCTGGGGGCGGAGGAGCCCGAGGTGCTGGAGGCGTTTGGGGGGCCGGGCTCGGCTGAGTCGCTGCGGGGGGCCAGTGCCGAGGGGCG
>NW_020688606.1:0-5078 GCF_002925995.2 Terrapene triunguis | reverse complement strand
CCTTCCCTGACATAACTGTTGCAGCTACTCAGATTTTCCCACCCTGTACAGCATAACTATGTGGATTGCCTCCAAACTACTAAGGCCTGGTCTACACTACGTGTTTAGGTCGACTTTAGCAGCGTTAAGTCGAATTAAGACTGGACACGTTCACACGACGAATCCCTTTCTTTCGACTTAAAGGGCCCTTTAAACCGGTTTCTTTACTCCACCTCCGACGAGGGAATTAGCGATAAAATCGGCCTTAGGGGGTCGGAATTGGGGTAGTGTGGACGGAATTCGACGTTATTGACCTCCGGGAGCTATCCCACAGTGCTTCATTGTGACCGCTCTGGACAGCACTCTCAACTCAGATGCACTGGCCAGGTAGACAGGAAAAGCCCCGCGAACTTTTGAATTTCATTTCCTGTTTGCTCAGCGTGGAGAGCACAGGTGACCACGCAGAGCTCATCAGCACAGGTAACCGTGATGCAGTCCCAGGATCACAAAAGAGCTCCAGCATGGACAGAACGGGAGGTACGGGATCTGCTCGCCATATGGGGAGACGAATCACTGCTAGCTGAACTCCGAAGCAGTAAACGAAATGGCAAAATATTAGAAAAAGTCTCAAAGGCCATGAAGGACAGAGGCCATAACAGGGACGCACAGCAGTGCTGCGTGAAAATTAAGGAGCTAAGGCAAGCCTACCACAAAGCCAGAGAAGCAAACGGAAGGTCCGGGGCAGAGCCGCAAACATGCCGCTTCTACGCGGAGCTGCATGCCATTCTAGGGGGTGCAGCCACCACTACCCCAACCGTGTGCTATGACTCCCTCACTGGAGAAACACACAGGGAAGCGGGTTCGGGGTACGAGGAAGATGAGGATGGAGATAATGTAGATAGCTCACAGCCGCAAGGAAGCGGAGAAACCGGTTTCCCCAACAGCCAGGATATGTTTATCACCCTGGACCTGGAACCAGTAACCCCCGAACTCACCCAAGGCGTGCTTCCAGACCCTGAGGGCACACAGGGGACCTCTGGTGAGTGTACCTTTGTAAATATTACACATGGTTTAAAAGCAAGCATGTTTAATGATTAATGATTAATTTGCCCTGGCAATCGCGGCCAGTACAGCTACTGGAAAAGTCTGTTAACGTGTATGGGGATGGAACGGAAGTCCTCCAGGGACATCTCCAGAAAACTCTCCTGGATGTACTCCCAAAGCCTTTGCAAAAGGTTTCTGGGGAGGGCTGCCTTATCCCGTCCGCCATGGTAGGACACTTTACCACGCCAGGCCAGTAGCACGTAGTCTGGAATCATTGCATAACAAAGCATGGCAGCGTATGGTCCCGGTGTTTGCTGGCATGCAGACAACATCCATTCCTTATCGCTCTTTGTTATCCTCAGGAGAGTGATATCATTCACGGTCACCTGGTTGAAATGGGGCAATTTTATTAAGGGGACATTCAGAGGTGCCTGTTCCTGCTCTGCTGAACAGAAATATTCTCCGCTGTTAGCCACGCGGTGGAGGGGAGGGGTGAAGTGATCATCCCAGAGAATTGGGTGTGTGGGGGAGGGGAGTTAGTTGGGTTTGTGCTGCATGTTAACCCTGAAACCGCAGCCCCTCCTTTTACATTGCAAACCCATTTTAAATGGCCAACCCAACGGGTGCTTGGTATGGGAAATGAGAGCACTACTGTTTGAAACCATTCCCACATGTTAAGAAGGTTAAAAAAGCCAAAAGACTGTGTCTTACCATGGCTGCCTGCAAGCTGAAATCTGTGGCCTGGCACTGCGTGAGTGATCTCTCACACCAAACCGGCAGGCCCTCAATATAAGAGGAAAAATGCGACCTTGTAACGAAAGCACATGTGCTGTGTAATGTGAACAGCAAAATTTAACGTGAAAGAGTGTACCCATTGTTCTCTAAAATGTGTCTTTTTTAACCACCTCTCTCTCCCTTCTCCTCCACCAGCTGCAAATGTTTCTCCTTCACAGAGGCTAGTGAAGATTAGAAAGAGAAAATGTAGGACGCGGGATGACATGTTCACAGAGCTCCAGATGTCCTCCCACGCTGACAGAGCACAGCAGAATGCGTGGAGGCAGTCAATGACTGATTACAGAAAAGCACAATATGAACGAGAGGAGAGGTGGCGTGCTGAATCGCGGGATGAACAGAGCAAGTTGCGGGCTGAAGATGATAGGTGGCGTCAGCTTGCAGACAGAAGGCAAGAGTCGATGCTCCGGCTGCTGGAGCATCAAACTGATATGCTACAGCGTATGGTTGAGCTGCAGGAAAGGCAGCAGGAGCAGAGACCGCCGCTACAGCCCCTGTGTAACCAACAGCCCTCCTCCCCAAGTTCCATAGCCTCCTCACCCAGATGCCCAAGAACACGGTGGGGGGGGCCTCCGGCCACGCAGTCACTCCACCCCAGATGATTGCCCTAGCATCAGAAGGCTGGCCTTCAATAAGAGTTAAAGTTTTAAACTGCAGTGTCTCCTTTTCCTTCCCTCCTCCCCCACCCATCCCGGGCTACCTTTGCAATTAACCCCCTAGTTGTGTGATGAATTAATAAAGAATGCATGAATGTGAAGTAACAATGACTTTATTGCCTCTGCAAGCGGTGCTCGAAGGGGGGAGGAGAGGGTGGGGTGGTTGGCTTACAGGGAAGTAGAGTGAACCGGATGGGGGGGGGCGGAGGGTTCATCAAGGAGAAACAAACAGAAGTTTCACACCGTAGCCTGGCCAGTCACAAAACTGGTTTTCAAAGCTTCTCCGATGTGCACCGCGCCCTGCTGTGCTCCTCTAACCGCTCTTGTGTCTGGCTGCGCGTAATCAGCGGCCAGGCGATTTGCCTCAACCTCCCACCCCGCCATAAATGTCTCCCCCTTACTCTCACAGATATTGTGGAGCACACAGCAAGCAGCAATAACAATGGGGATATTCTTTTCGCTAAGGTCTGAGCGAGTCAGTAAGCTGCGCCAGCGCGCTTTTAAACGTCCAAATGCACATTCCACCACCATTCGGCACTTGCTCAGCCTGTAGTTGAACAGGTCCTGACTCCTGTCCAGGCTGCCTGTGTACGGCTTCATGAGCCATGGCATTAAGGGGTAGGCTGGGTCCCCAAGGATCACGATAGGCATTTCAACATCCCCAATGGTTATTTTCTGGTCCGGGAAGAAAGTCCCTTTCTCCAGCTTTCGAAACAGAGCAGAGTGCCTGAAGATGCGAGCATCATGTACCTTTCCCGGCCATCCCACATTGATGTTGGTGAAACGTCCCTTGTGATCCACCAGGGCTTGCAGCAGCATTGAAAAGTACCCCTTGCGGTTTATGTACTCGGTGGCTTGGTGCTCCGGTGCCAAGATAGGGATATGGGTTCCGTCTATGGCCCCACCACAGTTTGGGAATCCCATTGCAGCAAAGCCATCCACTATGGCCTGCACATTTCCCAGAGTCACTACCCTTGATATCACCAGGTCTTTCATTGCCCTGGCAACTTGGATCACAGCAGCCCCCACAGTAGATTTGCCCACTCCAAATTGATTCCCGACTGACCGGTAGCTGTCTGGCGTTGCAAGCTTCCACAGGGCTATTGCCACTCGCTTCTCAACTGTGAGGGCTGCTCTCATCCTGGTATTCTGGCGCTTCAGGGCAGGGGAAAGCAAGTCACAAAGTTCCATGAAAGTGCCCTTACGCATGCGAAAGTTTCGCAGCCACGGGGAATTGTCCCACACCTGCAGCACGATGCGGTCCTACCAGTCTGTGCATGTTTCCCGGGCCCAGAATCGGCGTTCCACGGCATCAACCTGCCCCAGTAACACCATGATTTCCACATTGCTGGGGCCTGTGCCTTGTGAGAGGTCTATGTCCATGTCAATTTCCTCATCACTCTCATCGCCGCGCTGCAATCGCGTCCTCGGCTGGTCCTGGTTTAGCTTTGGCATGTTCTGGCTCTGCATATACTCCAGGACAATGCGCGTGGTGTTCATAGTGTTCATAATTGCCGCGGTGATCTGAGCAGGCTCCATGATCCCAGTGCTAGCTATGGCGTCTGGTCTGAAAAAAGGCGCGAAACTAGTATCTGACGGACCAGGGGAAGGAGGGAGGGAGGGAGGGAGGGGTGAGTGACAACATGGCGTACAGGTATAGGGAATTAAAATCAACAAAGGTGGCTGTGCATCAGGGAGAAACACAAACAACTGTCACACAGAATGGCCCCCCCCAAAGATTGAACTCAAAAGCCTGGGTTTACCAGGCCGTTGATTTGACGGAGGGAGGGGGAAGCAAATGAATACAGAACAAATCTATTTTTTACATCTTAAGACGACAGTGCAGCATGACTGATAGCCCTCGGCATCTTCTGGGTGCTTGGCAGCAAATACTGGGCGCTTGGCAGTTAGTGTACTAAGACTGATAGCCACTGCAGTATGACGACGATGGATACCAGTCATAATATACTATCTACTGCCAAAAGGCAAGGGGCTGCTGCTGTGTAGCAATGCAGCCCCACGTCTGCCAGCCCCACGTCTGCCAGCACCCAGATCGCCCTCGGCCTCTTCTGGGTGCTTAGCAGAAAATACTGGGTGCTTGGCAGAAAATAGCATACTACAACTGATAGCCATCATTGTCAAGACAGTTCGATAGGACTGAGCATGTCTGCCCAGGTGCCCATGATTGACAGCCACTGCAGTACGATGACGACGGTTACCAGTCGTAATAAACCATCTTCTGCCAAAAGGCAAAGGCTGGTGCAATGCAGCCCTACGGCTGCCAGCACCCAGATCGCCGATGAAGGCTACCAGTCATGCTGCACCGTCTACCGCCAAAAGGCAGTTAGCTGCTGCTGCTGTGTAGCAATGCAGTCCCACGTCTGCCGGCACCCAGATGACATATGGTGACGGTGAGCTGTGCTGAGCGGGCTCCATGCTTGCCGTGGTATGTTGTCTGCACAGGTAACCCAGGTAAAAAGGCGCGAATCTATTGTCTGCCGTTGCTCTGACGGAGGGGGAGGGGCCTGACGACATGTACCCAGAACCCCCCGCGACACTGTTTTGCATCATTCGGGCATTGGGATCTCAACCCAGAATTCCAATGGG